>NC_057811.1:287205245-287478504 GCF_018294505.1 Triticum aestivum
AATATTTCTTTTTATGGCAAAAGTTTTATTTGGATTCACCCAAGATCTGTTTTTGGTCTTGGAGGTTCTTGCTTTTCTTTTGGACTCAAGACAAAATACTTTTCACTTGGAAAAATGCCTTTTGAAAATCTCTTTGAAATTTGCACTATGGCTTTTGGAATAATCCTTTACCACTTCCAACAATTCCCTCTTGCCATGGCCTTAGTGCAAATTCTCTCTCCTAACCCTCCCCTCATCTTTGGATCATGTTTGGCATCTAATCCAGCAAGTTGAACCTCCCCTATGTTTATTTTCCATTTAAATCTCATTCAAATAAATTTCTGTCTTCCATTCTAGCCATTGGTGATTTACAAAGGAACTCCATTTTCTGTCTTGATTTTTGCCCCCAAACCTTTTTCCCCTCCTAGTCCTTTGAACCCTCAACCAAGATCCATGAAGATCCACTGGTCTTCAGTTCAAATTTTTCAAACTACACTTGCTGCAAGTTTGGACTAGATTTGTCAAATTTGGTGAAATTCATTCAAATCCTTTTCCAAAAATTCCAAGTAAAATCAGGCAGCCTCTGGGTGCATTGAGTGGTCACCTCACCAAGTACCAGCTCCAGAAAAATTTATCTCATTGCCAAATCATTCTGTCGAGCACCTGCAGTGCATTGTCAAATTCAGGTTCAGAAAAATTCAGAGAACAGTTCAGTGGCTTACTGTCGTTTTCTTCAGAGATGGTTGTCGATCTCGCCAGTGCCACTGTGTCGCCTTGCTCCTCGTCCCCTCCCCCTTGTTCCTGCACCGCACGAGCATCTGGCACCTTGCGGACGTCAGCGACGAGCAGCAGAAGGTGCGCCGCCCCGTGACCGACGCCAGCGGCGGCTTTGTGGCCGCCAGCGGGAGGCACGGCGCTGACGGCGCCACCCAGCGCCGCCCAAGCCACCGGAGCTCGCCGCGTGGCCTTCCACTCCCCCGAACGCGCTGCCACTCCCGTCGTGAACCGCAGGGCGCGGAGCGCGCTCTCTGCCGCCGTCGAGCCCGTGCGGCCATCTCACCGTGGACCGACGCCATTACGCCAAGACCAACTCCGTTTAGCAGTGGAATGACACCAGTAACTTCCACTGATGCTGCCTGGCCACTCAAACCTCCTGCCAATCCACTGCATCGCCGTAATCGCTCGCCGGAGATTCTCCGTTCACGGCCACCCCGTCGATCCGCCTATAAATAGAGGCCCCGAGCTTCAACTCGAGCACACACCATCCCTGCACTCCACCTAGAGCACGCCTAGCCACTGGAAGAGCCCCGAGGAGGTCTCCTTCCTCGACTCCGGCCGCCGCGACCCGCCACGGGATCCAGCTCGATTCGCCCCCGTGCGTGCACCTCCGCCTCCCATCTCTTGCCAGTAGCTTCACTATGCATCCCTCCTTCTTACCCGCGCTTCAATTCGAAGTTTGCAGCCCTCCACCGGAGTTCCCCACCATCACCCGAACCGCCGTCCGCCGGAGATAGTGTCACCGTCAACGTGGTGCTCCCCGTTGGTCGAGTCCACCACCCACCGATGCAGAAGAACACGCTGAAGCTCTTGGTACCCTCCGATCCTCCTGACTCGCCGTGGTTCGACGCCGGCGTCCACCGCAGTCTTCGAGCGCCGGCGAGCTTTTCAAACCTGACATGTGGACCCTGCATGTCAGCCTCTGTTCTATTCTTTCCCTAACCGTTTTCTGTTGGCGCCTTCGGGCAAAATACGTTTTCTTCCTTTAGCTAGCGCATTTCTTTCCGAAGCATTTTCTGGTTTCTCAGTTTAAACCCTGGAACTTTTCTGTTTCATTACAGATAAGTCCCTGGACAGAAACCTTTATAACTTTTAAATGAAAAGGGATTTTTGAGTGATTCTTTTTCTGACCTTCTTAAATTTTTGTCTAGTTTTTTATGGGATTTATTTGGAAAAATTTTGGAGAAGTTTCTGTGCGCGCGTTGATTTTCACGTTAGTACCCGTTTTCGTGATTGTCGTAGGTTCCGGAAGAGGTGACGGAGCCGCGAACTTCGCCGAGCTAGACTCCGACTTCTCCGAACCAGGCAAGCATGTTTGAACATTTGATATGATAAGTGTTTTGCATGTTTGCTTGAAAGTTTGTGCGTGGCATATGAGTGTCGGTAAATACCTCGTTGCTTGTAAGGCAACTAACCGCATGTTCCAAAGTTGCGATGATCTCTGATGAGAGATGGCCTAATCATGTGGTGACATGAAGGGCAGCGAGGTGGTAATGTTGTAGCATACCAGCCTTGCGTCATCCGACTTTCTCCGACGTTAACGTGGACGGAGTCACGTTATCGTTCTTTCCCCCTTCCGTGCTACCACATGTTTCATTTGCCAGGATGCGGTTTAGTAAGTTGGTAACCTCCTTCCGTGTACACACCAAACAGAGAGGCCGGGATGATGGTACCTTGGCCCAGGATTAAAGCCAGTCATCCGGTCAGGGGGCATGGGTGTTTCCGGTTGGGACCGAGAGGGGGGCACCCCCTTAGAGCGCGCGTATAGAAATTTGATCCCATGCTACGCGAGGTTGTAGCCTCCCCGTCTCAAGGTTTTTCTTGAACGTTGCTGAGGGTGATCCCTGGCTTCGGAATGTTGAATTGGGTGTGTACTGGTTAGACGCGTTTCTTCCAAAACACCGTAAACGGAACTAGTCCCTGTGACTACTGAAATCCGTTGGCTGTGGTTAAGTACAAACTCTGCAGAGTCAAATTCTTCCAAGTCATCGTATCCATGGTCACGTAGTGAAATCAGTATACCCATATCTATCCACGTGAAAAAAAAACTTGTCCCCGGTGAACAAGCTCAAGTGGTAAATCCAGTTAAATTATTATTCCTGTGGATGGACTAACTTTATATTTGTCTCGTACTTGTGATAATTTCTGTTCCCGAACTATTGTATTATTGAGCTACAATATAAGCCCTTTATGTGACGTCGCGCAGACGTCCGACTGTGGCGTGTTTTTGTTTCTTACATTAAATATAAACCCTTTAGGTGATGTCGCTCAGACGTCCGACTATGGCATGTTCGTCTTTTATTTTCTGTTATAAGCCCTTTATGGGATGTCGCTCAGACGTCCGACTGTGGCTTTATTATTATTCTTGCAGTTTCCTCTCGAGGAGTCATTCAGACACTCGTTTGGCACCAGTATTACTATTCTTGCAGTTTCCTCTCGAGGAGTCATTCAGACACTCGTTTGGCACCAGTATTACTATTCTTGCAGTTTCCTCTCGAAGAGTCATTCAGACACTCATTTGGCACCAGTATTACTATTCTTGCAGTTTCCTCTCGAGGAGTCATTCAGACACTCGTTTGGCACCAGTATTACTATTCTTGCAGTCTCCTCTCGAGGAGTCATTCAGACCCTCGTTTGGCACCAGTATTACTATTCTTGCAGTTACCGCTCGAGGAGTCATTCAGACCCTCGCTTGGCACCCAGTATTTTTTATCTCTATGTCTGATCGCACTGGTTAAATTGTTCTCATGCTTCATGTTTGCATTTGTTATATCTTTTGTCCGAGCTGTCTTGCGAGTACTTTCATAGTACTCACCTGGCTTGTTGATTTGGCCAGATGTTGACGAAGGCGATCTCTTGGATGAAGAGTTTGATAGCGCGTCCGACGCCTAGAGGAGTCCCAGTCAATCCTGCGCGATCCCGGATATTGGTCACTTGTATCATATATGCTTCCGCCACCCGCAATAAGTCTCCTCGAGCCTCACTCCGACGCTCGAAGAGCTGTAGTCTTCAGGAGTCATATCACTCGCTTCGCAGTGATATTTCCACCACCGTCATTATCGTGAGTTAGTAATATGCCACCCTATCCGCCGTCTTGTTTTAACGGCGTGCATGTAATAAATTGTTGGGCAGTTTCCGCTCAACTTTGTATTATATTCAGTACTCCTAGTATTTTTCTTCTGTGACCATGATATTGTCTACCAGTGAGAAGGAATTCTTCCTTACTGGTCCGTAAAAGGGATTGGTCTCTCAATAATTATATTATTGAAAAACCGGTCGTGACAAGCTTGGTATCAGTGCCAGGCTGACTGTAGGAAGCCACTAGGTGCGATCGCTAATCGGTTATTAGCGTCTTTTGTGCTTTTTCAGCATTTTGCAATTGTAGCTATTTTCTGTTGGTCATCATAAATTTATGACATGACTACTCAGAATTTTTGCCTACTTTTGTAGATGGCTGGCAGCAGCTGTGAGAATCGAGTGTTCACGAACGTGCCCGAGGGGTTTGTCAAGCTCCTCGTCTCCATCACCAAGCTCGCGATCGGGTCAGCAGCTCGCCCGGAGTTCACACTCTATCAGCACAAGCTCAGCGACGACGTGTCTATGCACCAAGCTGTGGTGCAATTCAAGGGAGGACGTTCTGCTGCTCGCCACTTCCGTTTTGTGGGAAGGGCCATGCCTACGGAGAGGCATGCCATGCAGATGGCTGCCCGTGAGGCGATAGCTCGTCTTCAGGACATCCTTCCTACGATGAAGACTCGTCGCTACCGCTACCTCCCATGCCATGTGCCATACACCAGTCACTATGCATTCGCCTGCCATCGGGGAGAGCGAGATGAAGCCATCGAGATGGTTGTGGAGTATCTCAAGGCTCTGGAGGAGTCTTTCGACAACCTCGTAGACGATCTTGTGGCTGCCCGCATGGACTTAGTCCGGGGCGGTCCTGCCAGCAGGAAGGAGCTTCTCCACACGGCACCGCCTCTGACATTCGTCTCGTCTTCAGCCTCGTATGCACCGGCCGTTTTGGCCACTGCTCGCCGTCTGCCTACCACCGAGGAGTTCGACCGAGTCATCGCTCCTACTCCATTCAGAGCCGCACCCGCTCTGCCGCCCGTCGCTCCCGCACCGTCACCGCAGCGCAGCGTTACGCGCCAGGAGCCAGCTAGAGAGGAGGTGGAGGTGGATTCTCCTGGACCGCTGAGTCTTGCCATTGTCAAGGGAAAGGAAATCTTCACCATCTCCGACTGAGAGCGCCGAGTAGCCGCGCGTTATGCCTGCTTGTATGATGTGTTGTTTTAATATGTACGCTAGTTTGTATTGGTGTGTTTGCTGCCTTCCAGAGTAGTTCGCTAGCTTAAATAACAGGTCAGGAATGTGTACGTGCATCCTGAGTGCTGTATCGTGTGTTTGCTCTTCGCGTGTAAGATATATGCTAAGCAGTTCTTCTCCATGCAAAATCGTTTATGTTTTCTTGAAAAACCTTGAGGTCTTTTAAATTGTTGCCTTTGCAAAGTTTTCCTTGTGCTACACAGTTTTTTTCTCATGGGTTTTGCAAAATAATGCCCCAGACATCGTGCTCGGTACGTTCCCTGTCAACACAGTACCTGCCACGGTTTTGTTTGATTCTGGAGCTTCCCATTCGTTCGTTTCGAAGAGTTTTGTTTTGCAACATGGTTTTCCGATACTCCCCTTGGAAAAATCTATGATCATCAAGTCCCCCGGAAATAAGCAAATCGCTCAGGGTTACTGCCAAGGAGTGGTCATTGAGTTCAAAGGACTACAGTTCCAAGCAAATCTCATCGTGTTGGAGAGTAAAGGACTGGATGTCATTTTAGGGATGGACTGGTTGACCACCAACAAAGGATTCATTGACTGTTTCAATCGGACAGTGATTCTCACTCACCATCACGGCAAGACAATAAGGGTTTCCGCTCAAGAAAGGCCACGATCACAGCAACCAAAACTGAACAAAGTGGACATTGCAGAACTGAGAAAAGTTCCAGTGGTATGTGAGTTTCCTGATGTGTTCCCTGAAGAACTACCAGGTATGCCACCAGACCGAGAGATAGAATTCAGCATCGAACTAGCACCTGGCACCGCCCCCATCTATAAGAAGCCTTATAGAATGGCACCCTCAGAATTGGTGGAGTTGAAGAAGCAGACAAAGGAATTATTGGACAAAGGATTTATTCGAGCCAGCTCCTCACCATGGGGTTCGCCTGTGTTGTTCGCAAAGAAAAAGGATGGGACACTGAGACTGTGTATAGACTATCGAGCCCTCAATATGGTCACCATCAAAAACAAATATCCGATGCCACGGATAAATGATTTGTTTGACCAGCTCGCACAAGCCAAGGTATTCTCAAAGATTGATTTGAGATCGGGATATCACCAATTGAAAGTACGGACAGAAGATATCCCCAAGACAGCATTCACTTCCAGATATGGGTTATACGAGTTTACAGTGATGCCTTTTGGACTAACGAACGCCCCCGCATATTTCGTCCACCTCATGAACAAAGTGTTCATGAAATTCATGGACAAATTTGTTGTGGTATTCATTGACGATATTCTGGTTTACTCAAGGACACCAGAAGAGCATGCTGTGCACCTCAGAATTGTTTTGGGAGAATTGAGGAAACATCAGTTGTATGCCAAATTTAGCAAGTGCGAATTTTGGCTAAGACAAGTTGGTTTCTTAGGCCATATATTGAACCAAGAAGGCGTGGCCGTAGACCCAGAAAAAGTCAAGGCCATACTTGACTGGAAGCCACCCGCCAACGTTAATGATGTGGCGGAGTTTCCTAGGAATGGCCGGATATTACAGAAGATTTATTGAAGGATTCTCCACTGTGGCAAAACCTATGACACAGTTGCTCAAGAAGGACAAGAAATTTGTATGGACGGAAGCATGCGAGCAGAGCTTCCAAGAACTAAAGAAGAAGCTGACAACCGCACCGGTATTAACTGTGCCAGACATTCACAAGAGTTTTGAAGTGTATTGTGACGCATCCCGAAAAGGTCTCGGATGTGTACTAATGCAGGATGGCAAAGTCGTCGCATATGCCTCCAGGCAGCTGCGAAAACATGAGGAAAATTACCCAACACATGACTTGGAGCTAGCAGCAGTTATACATGCACTCAAGGAGTGGAGGCACTTTCTGTTGGGAAATCGCTGTGAAATATATACGGACCATAAGAGCCTCAAATATATTTTCACACAGCCCGAGCTAAATTTACACCAACGACGCTGGTTGGAATTGGTCAAGGACTATGATGTCGGTATTCACTACCATCCAAGGAAGGCAAATGTAGTGGCCGATGCCCTTAGTCGAAACCCCAGCCCGGACAATGACAGTCCCCAAAACTTGAGGCCTGAGTTTCAGCAAGAGTTCACAAGGCTCAACATGATGTTAGTCTCTGAGGGCACCGTATCAAATTTGGAGATACAACCCACCCTGGTGGAACAAATTAAGAAGGCTCAACAGGGACATCCCAGCATCGAAGGTATAAAGAAGAAAATGGACCTTGGTAAGGCTTCAGAGTTCGTCACAGACAGTGAAGGAACATTATGGTACGGAGACAGACTTTGCGTACCTAACATCGAGGAACTCAAGCAACAAATCTTAACCGAAAGCCACACCGCTCCATACTCAATACATCCTGGAGGGACCAAAATGTACAAGGACATTCAGGAAAGATTTTGGTGGCACGGTATGAAAAGAGATATAGCCACATTTATTGCTTGTTGCGATTCATGTCAGCGCATCAAGGCCGAGCATCAAAAGCCAGCAGGGCTACTCCAGCCAAACAGGATACCGGAGTGGAAATGGGATGAAATAGGAATGGACTTCATTGTCGGATTACCCCGATCACAACGCGGAAATGACGCCATATGGGTCATCACAGACCGACTAACCAAGGTTGCTCATTTCATTCCCGTGAAGACTACCTACTCCACACAAAGACTGGCCAAACTTTATCTCTCCCGTATAGTTTGCTTGCATGGAGTCCCAAAGACTATAATATCATACCGGGGCACACAATTCGTCTCCAAATTTTGGGATCACCTACAACAAGCTCTGGGCACGCAACTAGCTTTCAGTACAGCGTACCACCCTCAGACTGATGGACAAACGGAACGTGTAAACCAAATCCTAGAGGATATGCTAAGAGCCTGTGTGCTCACCTATGGATCCAGTTGGGAAGAGAGTTTGCCGTATGCCGAATTTGCTTACAACAACAGTTACCAAGCCAGCTTGCAAATGGCACCCTTTGAAGCATTGTACGGACGGAGGTGTCGTACCCCACTGAATTGGTCAGAAACAGGTGACAGCCGTATCTTCGGCCCAGACATGCTTAAAGAGGCCGAGGAGAAAGTTAAACAGATCAGGGACAGACTCAAGACAGCGCAGAGCCGACAAAAGAGCTACTATGATCAGAAGCATCGTGAGGTCAGCTTTGAACCCGGTGATTCCGTATACCTCCGAGTATCTCCTATGAGGGGTCTGCAACGGTTCAAAATTAAAGGGAAGCTAGCCCCAAGATTTATTGGACCATTTTGTGTAAAGGCACGAAGAGGCACGGTAGCCTACCAACTAGACCTACCCAAGGAACTGTCAGACGTCCATGACGTATTCCACGTCTCACAGTTGAGGAAATGTGTGAGTAACCCGGAGAAGCATGTACCCCATGAGAACATTGATGTGCAACCAGACCTCACCTACAGAGAGAGGCCAGTAAAGATTTTGGAAGAGTCTGAAAGGAGGACCCGTCAGAAATGACAAAGTTTTTCAGAGTTCAGTGGAGCAACCACACTGAGGATGAAGCCACATGGGAAAGGGAAGATTTTCTCCGGGCAGAATATCCATATCTATTTGAGGATCAGCAGAAATCTCGAGGACGAGATTTTTCCTAAGGGGGTAGGTGTTGTGACACCCAAGTTTTTAATTTGGATTTTTCAAAAGATTTTATTTGACTTGAGGGAGGTGATCTAAAATTTTCTTCAAAAGAACTCTCCCTTTCAAATATTTTTTTTATGGCAAAAGTTTTATTTGGATTCACCCAAGATCTGTTTTTGGTCTTGGAGGTTCTTGCTTTTCTTTTGGACTCAAGACAAAATACTTTTCACTTGGAAAAATGCCTTTTGAAAATCTCTTTGAAATTTGCACTATGGCTTTTGGAATAATCCTTTACCACTTTCAACAATTCCCTCTTGCCATGGCCTTAGTGCAAATTCTCTCTCCTAACCCTCCCCTAATCTTTGGATCATGTTTGGCATCTAATCCAGCAAGTTGAACCTCCCCTATGTTTATTTTCCATTTAAATCTCATTCAAATAAATTTCTGTCTTCCATTCTAGCCATTGGTGATTTACAAAGGAACTCCATTCTCTGTCTTGATTTTTGCCCCCAAACCTTTTTCCCCTCCTAGTCCTTTGAACCCTCAACCAAGATCCATGAAGATCCACTGGTCTTCAGTTCAAATTTTTCAAACTACACTTGCTGCAAGTTTGGACCAGATTTGTCAAATTTGGTGAAATTCATTCAAATCCTTTTCCAAAAATTCCAAGTAAAATCAGGCAGCCTCTGGGTGCATTGAGTGGTCACCTCACCAAGTACCAGCTCCAGAAAAATTTATCTCATTGCCAAATCATTCTGTCGAGCACCTGCAGTGCATTGTCAAATTCAGGTTCAGAAAAATTCAGAGAACAGTTCAGTGGCTTACTGTCGTTTTCTTCAGAGATGGTTGTCGATCTCGCCAGTGCCACTGTGTCGCCTTGCTCCTCGTCCCCTCCCCCTTGTTCCTGCACCGCACGAGCGTCTGGCACCTTGCGGACGTCGGTGACGAGCAGCAGAAGGTGCGCCGCCCCGTGACCGACGCCAGCGGCGGCTTTGCGGCCGCCAGCGGGAGGCACGGCGCTGACGGCGCCACCCAGAGCCGCCCAAGCCACCGGAGCTCGCCGCGTGGCCTTCCACTCCCCCGAACACGCTGCCACTCTCGTCGTGAACCGCAGGGCGCGGAGCGTGCTCTCTGCCGCCGTCGAGCCCGTGCGGCCATCTCACCGTGGACCGAAGCCATTACGCCAAGACCAACTCCGTTTAGCAGTGGAATGACACCAGTAACTTCCACTGATGCTGCCTCGCCACTCAAACCTCCTGCCAATCCACTGCATCGCCGTAATCGCTCGCCGGAGATTCCCCGTTCACGGCCACCCCGTCGATCCGCCTATAAATAGAGGCCCCGAGCTTCAACTCGAGCACACACCATCCCTGCACTCCACCTAGAGCACGCCTAGCCACTGGAAGAGCCCCGAGGAGGTCTCCTTCCTCGACTCCGGCCGCCGCGACCCGCCACGGGATCCAGCTCGATTCGCCCCCGTGCGTGCACCTCCGCTTCCCATCTCTTGCCAGTAGCTTCACTATGCATCCCTCCTTCTGACCCGCGCTTCAATTCGAAGTTTGCAGCCCTCCACCGGAGTTCCCCACCATCACCCGAACCGCCGTCCGCCGGAGATAGTGTCGCTGTCGACGTGGTGCTCCCCGTTGGTCGAGTCCACCACCCACCGACGCGGAAGAACATGCTGAAGCTCTTGGTACCCTCCGATCCTCCTGACTCGCCGTGGTTCGACGCCGGCGTCCACCGCAGTCTTCGGGCGCCGGCGAGCTTTTCAAACCTGACATGTGGACCCCGCATGTCAGCCTCTGTTCTATTCTTTCGCGAACCGTTTTCTGTTGGCGCCTTCGGGCAAAATACGTTTTCTTCCTTTAGCTAGCGCTTTTCTTTCCGAAGCGTTTTCTGGTTTCTCAGTTTAAACCCTGGAACTTTTCTGTTTCATTACAAATAAGTCCCTGGACAGAAACCTTTATAACTTTTAAATGAAAAGGGATTTTTGAGTGATTCTTTTTCTGACCTTCTTAAATTTTTGTCTAGTTTTTTATGGGATTTATTTGGAAATTTTTTGGAGAAGTTTCTGTGCGCGCGTTGATTTTCACGTTAGTACCCGTTTTCGTGATTGCCGTAGGTTCCGGAAGAGGTGACGGAGCCGCGAACTTCGCCGAGCTAGACTCCGACTTCTCCGAACCAGGCAAGCATGTTTGAACATTTGATATGATAAGTGTTTTGCATGTTTGCTTGAAAGTTTGTGCGTGGCATATGAGTGTCGGTAAATACCTCGTTGCTTGTAAGGCAACTAACCGCATGTTCCAAAGTTGCGATGATCTCTGATGAGAGATGGCCTAATCATGTGGTGACATGAAGGGCAGCAAGGTGGTAATGTTGTAGCATACCAGCCTTGCGTCATCCGACTTTCTCCGACGTTAACGTGGACGGAGTCACGTTATCGTTCTTTCCCCCTTCCGTGCTACCACATGTTTCATTTGCCAGGATGCGGTTTAGTAAGTTGGTAACCTCTTTCCGTGTACACACCAAACAGAGAGGCCGGGATGATGGTACCTTGGCCCAGGATTAAAGCCAGTCATCCGGTCAGGGGGCATGGGTGTTTCCGGTTGGGACCGAGAGGGGGGGCACCCCCTTAGAGCACGCGTATAGAAATTTGATCCCATGCTACGCGAGGTTGTAGCCTCCCCGTCTCAAGGTTTTTCTTGAACGTTGCTGAGGGTGATCCCTGGCTTCGGAATGTTGAATTGGGTGTGTACTGGTTAGATGTGTTTCTTCCAAAACACCGTAAACGGAACTAGTCCCTGTGACTACTGAAATCCGTTGGCTGCGGTTAAGTACAAACTCTGCAGAGTCAAATTCTTCCAAGTCATCGTATCCATGATCACGTAGTGAAATCAGTATACCCATATCTATCCGCGTGAAAAAAAACTTGTCCCCGGTGAACAAGCTCAAGTGGTAAATCCAGTTAAATTATTATTCCTGTGGATGGACTAACTTTATATTTGTCTCGTACTTGTGATAATTTATGTTCCCGAACTATTGTATTATTGAGCTACAATATAAGCCCTTTATGTGACGTCGCGCAGACGTCCGACTGTGGCGTGTTTTTGTTTCTTACATTAAATATAAACCCTTTAGGTGATGTCGCTCAGACGTCCGACTGTGGCATGTTCGTCTTTTATTTTCTGTTATAAGCCCTTTATGGGATGTCGCTCAGACGTCCAACTGTGGCTTTATTATTATTCTTGCAGTTTCCTCTCGAGGAGTCATTCAGACACTCGTTTGGCACCAGTATTACTATTCTTGCAGTTTCCTCTCGAGGAGTCATTCAGACACTCGTTTGGCACCAGTATTACTATTCTTGCAGTTTCCTCTCGAGGAGTCATTCAGACACTCGTTTGGCACCAGTATTACTATTCTTGCAGTTTCCTCTCGAGGAGTCATTCAGACACTCGTTTGGCACCAGTATTACTATTCTTGCAGTTTCCTCTCGAGGAGTCATTCAGACACTCGTTTGGCACCAGTATTACTATTCTTGCAGTCTCCTCTCGAGGAGTCAATCAGACCCTCGTTTGGCACCAGTATTACTATTCTTGCAGTTTCCGCTCGAGGAGTCATTCAGACCCTCGCTTGGCACCCAGTATTTATTATCTCTATGTCTGATCGCACTGGTTAAATTGTTCTCATGCTTCATGTTTGCATTTGTTATATCTTTTGTCCGAGCTGTCTTGCGAGTACTTTCATAGTACTCACCTGGCTTGTTGATTTGGCCAGATGTTGACGAAGGCGATCTCTTGGATGAAGAGTTTGATAGCGCGTCCGACGCCTAGAGGAGTCCCAGTCAGTCCTGTGCGATCCTGGATATTGGTCACTTGTATCATATACGCTTCCGCCACCCGCAATAAGTCTCCTCGAGCCTCACTCCGATGCTCGAAGAGCTGTAGTCTTCAGGAGTCATATCACTCGCTTCGCAGTGATATTTCCACCACCGTCATTATCGTGAGTTAGTAATATTCCACCCTATCCACCGTCTTGTTTTAACGGCGTGCATCTAATAAATTGTTGGGCAGTTTCCGTCAGTACTCCTGGTATTTTTCTTCTGTGACCATGATATTGTCTACCAGTGAGAAGGAATTCTTCCTTACTGGTCCGTAAAAGGGATTGGTCTCTCAATAATTATATTATTGAAAAACCGGTCGTGACACACGAGGAGGCCACGAGGCAGGAGGGCGCGCCCCCCACCCTCGTGGGCCCCTCGCAGCTCCACCAACCTACTTCTTTTGCCTATATATACTCTTATACCCTAAAACCTTCGGGGAGAGCCACTTAACACTTTTTCCACCGACGCAACCTTCTGTACCAGTGAGATCCCATCTTGGGGCCTTTTCCGGCGATTTTCCGGAGGGGGAATCGATCAAGGAGGGCTTCTACATCAACACCATGGCCTCTCGGATGATGCGTGAGTAGTTTACCACAGACCTTCGGGTCCATAGTTATTAGTTAGATGGCTTCTTCTCTCTCTTTGGATCTCAATACAAAGTTCTCCTCGATTCTCTTGGAGATCTATTCGATGTAACTCTTCTTGCGGTGTGTTTGCCGAGATCCGATGAATTGTGGGGTTATGAACTTGATTATCTATGAATATTATTTGATTCTTCTCTGAATTCTTATATGCATGATTTGATATCTTTGCAAGTCTCTTCGAATTATCGGTTTAGTTTGGCCTACTAGATTGATCTTTCTTGCAATGGGAGAAGTGCTTAACTTTGGGTTGAATCTTGTGGTGTCCTTTCCCAGTGACAGCAGGGGCAACAAGGCACGTATTGTATTGTTGCCATCGAGGATAAAAAGATGGGGTTTATATCATATTGCTTGAGTTTATCCCTCGACATCATGTCATCTTGCCTAATGCGTTACTCCGTTATTATGAACTTAATACTCTAGATGCATGCTGGAGATAGCGGTCAATGTGTGGAGTAATAGTAGTAGATGCAGAATCGTTTCGGTCTACTTGACACGGACGTGATGGATATATTCATGATCATTGCCTTAGATATCATCATAACTATGCACTATTCTATCAATTGCTCGGCAGTAATTTGTTCACCCACCGTAATACATTCTATCTTGAGAGAAGCCACAAGTGAAACCTATGGCCTTCGGGTCTATTTTCCATCATATTAATCTTCCGTCAACTAGCTATTTCTGTCGCCGTTTATTTCGCAACCTTTACTTTTCAATCTATACAACAAAAATACCAAAAATGTTTATCTTATTATCTTTAACAGATCTCACTTTTGCAAGTGGCCGTGAAGGGATTGACAACCCCTTTATCGCGTTGGTTGCAAGGTACTTAATTGTTTGTGCAGGTATTAGGGATTTGCGTGTAGTCTCCTACTGGATTGATACCTTGGTTAAAAAAACTGAGTGAAATACTTACGCTTCTTTGCTGCATCACCCTTTCCTCTTCAAGGCAAAACCAACGCATGCTCAAGAGGTAGCAAGAAGGATTTCTGGCACCGTTGCCTGGGAGATCTACGCACAAGTCAAGACATACCAAGTACCCATCACAAACTCTTATCCCTCGCATTAGATTATTTGCCATTTGCCTCTCGTTTTCCTCTCCCCCACTTCACCTTTGCCGTTTTATTCACCCTTTTTCGTTCGTCTATTTTTGCTTGCTTCTTTTGTGCTTGCTTGTTGGACTAATTGATTGTCACGATGGCTCAAGAGGTAGCAGAGAGCAACCCACCTCCGAAGCATTTGAGAGAGAGATCCTTGCGAGGACAAAGCCCAAAACACCCAAAGCCAAAGAGTGTTAGGCATCACTAAAGTCTTTATGTTCGCTTGATCTGAAGACTTGTTACACTTGAGGACTGTGAATCCTCTAGCCGCGTCGCGTTCTGAGCATCCAGGAGCCGTTTTGGATTGCTGGTGAACGATGTCTGTGAAGGTTTGGAAGTCTACCTTGAATACTTACCAGAGCGAGGACTATGTGTTCTTAGCTCAAGGGCAATAAGGTGAAGTCGCGGTCTTCTGAGTTGAATCTCAGCCTCCCTAACCAGATGTACAGTTGTCATAGCAACTGGAACTGGTCTACCAAATCCGTGTCCTCTCCAAGCAACTGGTTCTATCCTCCCCATCTCTTTACTTTACAGTTTGTCTTCGTGAAGTCATTGCCTGCTTGCATGAACTGATTGGCTTCATTGTGTACAGACTGTTTGCTGTTTGGCCTCGTACTATCTTCCATTCTGATCCATACTACCTAGCTGCTGATAGTCTTCGTGCTTTCACTTCATTGCTTACTTGACTATGGCCTGTCTAGTGTGGTCTACCTTCCGCTGCATATCAATAGGCTCATTTCTTCTGTTTGTCTTCAAAGCCCCCGTGTTTTGAAGACTTTCATAAAAATTGCCTATTCACCCCCCTCTAGTCGATAACTAGCACTTTCAGAGGTGGCGGCGGCCATGATGGGTTTTTGGAGGAGGGTTTTAGGGGGTGCGAGTGAGGAGGGGCTTGGCCTTTTATAGGGCATCTTCATGGAGCAGGGGCGACTTAGATTGCGATCCCTGGAAGATCGGAGCGCGGCGGCGCTCTGGGCGGGCTCCGGTGTGGGAAGGCATGGAGGAGGGGAAAGAACAGGGGTTGGCCCCGCGGGTCAGTGAGGGAGAGAGAGGGGGATAGCGAGCGGGCGATCGGGGGAGAGGGAAATGGGTGCGGGCGCGCTGGGTAGGCCGCCTGGCTCGCTGGTGGGCCGTGTCGGGTGGTCGGCTGGGCATGTTGGCCTAGCTAGCGCCTAGGTTTATTATTTGAAAAGACAGAGAAGAAAATAAGTAATATAGAGAAAATAAAATACTTTTACATAGTACATATATATATATATATCAAATTTCTCAGAAGAATAAACACTAAAACATGAACCATTTTCCAGAGGCAAAATAAAAACTTTAATAAAACATTTTTTTGAAAAATCCAAATTTGAATTCAAACTTTTGGCATTATTTTCTTGTGACATTATTGGAGTGTCATTTTAGCTCCTCTCATACTTTTTCTCAAGTATTTGTTAGGGATATTTGAAATGAATTTTCAAATGCCAAGTTGAATCCAAATTCAAATAAAACTCAAATGCCTCTGAAATTTCCAAATGCCACTGAATTCATACAAAATGCATAGATGCTTAGCTAATAATTGTAGAACATTCCAAATTGAAAATTTTGGATGTTACATGCGGTCACTTTGTTTGTTTGCCAAATAGCAACGGGCGGACATCTGTATGCACAAATATCAAGCAGCTAGTAAACATATACCCCACCTTGTATTTTCGGTTTAAAAATGTCTCTTTCGTTTAGCATCTGTCATGTTTTGCACTGAACAATTTGATACTGTCATGTTTTGCCCTGGACAATTTTGTACTGAATTGATTTGCTGGTACAAAGCAAAAATATAGCGCCTATTCTTCATGAGACCAAGGATATTCATGTTCGTAGTGATGGAAGAGGTGAAATCGATACAACCGATATTGAGCATCCAATCATTGAATCATGTCTTGCACCTCCAATGTAGGTCCACCGTGCCAATAAATTCACATGCAAACCACTAATATTACTATCTAATGACAATACAAAAAGAGTAGAGAGATAGTAGCAAACCATGTACCTTCGTAATGAACATCTCATAGTGCCACCAATTGGATATAACGGTTTGTAAGAAAACATGCTCCTAATGTTGAATTTGGACTTTTTGTGCAGTTCCACTAAAATCGAGCATCCCAGTTTGCATAGATATTGAAAGTGTGATTACTATAAAAGTGGCACTAGTTGAAGCATAGACTCACAAATATAAGAATTCCAATTTCTTAATGGGAAAAGGTAGCAAGACTGTTTCTAACCACCTATTTGAAGGAATAAATAAGGCAACAACGGCTGATGTCAGGACGGCATACATAGTATTTTCTTAAAAACCGAACCATTCCTGACCTTTCCTCTTCTTTTAAGCATATTTTGTGCAGTTCAACTGAAATAAAATGCCATCACCGCCTTGACAATTCAGTGACACTGTACAAAAACAAATGACTTAACATTACATCATGATGTCAGGTATGTAATCAATAGGAATTAGAGACAAACATACAGACCTCCTCCGATAACATGATGTCAGGTGTGACTAGCTTTACCGGGATAATTTGAGTGAACTCTTCACCCTCTGTTCCTTAATATAAGACATTTTCTCAGTTCAATTTAAAGTACCCAAACGTCTAGTATTTAGAAAAACAGGTAGTAGTTTTCTTGAGCACATATCTGGGGAAGCTTGCCACACTTTATATATGTCCATATGCTAATGCAACACCATTCGGATAGTACAAATATAAACTAATCCAGTGGCTAGTGCAACACTAGAGTAGTTTTTTTATTACGGGGTACAGTACAATGGTTTTACTGAGCAGATTTCCATAAGCTAGCAGTGGAAGATTTCTATAAGCATTAACAATACAAAATGTAAAGGTAACAAGTTTCAGCATTGGTATACTAGATGTGCAACAGCATTAAACCAAATACAAAAGTCTGAAGGTAAGTAGCATTATTAACTAATGACAATATAAAAAAATTTCAAGCCATGTATCTGCAAGGTAAATATCATTTCGAACTCGAGGGGACATCAAAATTGCTATCCCAATCATGATAATCGATCAAACATAAAAACTTGATCGAACGAGTCAAGAGAACAGCCGGAGGAGGAGGTGCCCACTCTTGACCTTTCCTCTTGTCTTCATAATTTTTTGTGCAGTTTAACCAAAATAAAATGATATCAGCGCCTTGGTATTTTGGTGACACTGTACAAAAAAATTGACTTATCTCATGAAAGTGAGGTATGTCATCTATAACCATTAACAGTGCAAAAATCTGAAGGTAGTAACAAGTTTCATCGTTGTTTACTGGCTGTGCAACAGCATTAGAATGCCTTAGCTAAAAAATCTTTAATACATCCACAATCAACAACTAACCCTAAAGTAATCCAATGACATTAAATGCCATTGCTTAAATTTATCGGTGGCATTAGACTGAGTGCGGCATTAGTTAAATGTGGCATCACTTTAGCAGTAGCATTGCTTGACTTTACTGCTGGCGTTATACTAACAGCAAAAAAGTGGCAATAAGAGCATGGGAGGCCCATTCAGATAGTGGGTGCACCAGTACGATGTACCTCCGCGGATGCATAGAGTGGTGAGGGAGGTATGGTTGCCCAGAGTAAAAATATCCAAGCAACATATGTGGATTATGTCCCATTTGTGTTCTCTTTAGCCACCTTTTTCCTATGTGAGGGCAACAAACCGATCGACCTGGTCATTCTCTATTGCGTTGTCATGCCTTTCTACCATTTTTCACCCTTTTTCAACCAAGAGACACGAGACTCATTCCTTAGCTACTGATTTTCCCCTTTTCAACCTAGATGTGGGTTCGATGCCTACTCTCTTCGATAGTACTTCCTCCGTTCCTTTCCTTATTCAACCCAGACATGGATTAGTCTGCATGAAGTAGGGTTTCCTTTAATAGTGCAAATTAAGGTTTTCATCTGCGTGACCAGCAGAGTAGAGGATATCAAATTGGGAAGATGGTGGAGTGGAAAAAGATCCACATGCAGCGACGTGGCAGATGGGGCAATCGAACAAGGGTATGGTTCGGAAAGAGGTAGCATACCTGAGGGTCAGCGGGAAGTGGCTTCGCTTGTGGTCGTCGTCCTCCACACACACTACGGCAGCGAGCTTCGTATGGAGGCCATCCCGCGCGGGCGCTAGGTCTGAGAGGACGGCCTTGTCGTCAGTGCGTGAGCTCGCTCGCCGACGACGAGTGCGTCAACGCTGCACGTCCTTTTCTTCCTCGGCCGATCTGTGACCACCGGTGAGGAGGGAGAGAGAGAAGCCGTCTTTTTATACCTGGAGAGAGGGTGATAGTGTGAGAAGCAAGTGGGTAGCCCTTAGCAAGCAAGCCTTGAAGCTCCAGCCTATATATCTTTTTTGATACTAGTACTAGAGGTGGAGTTGTGGTAGAGTAGTTTATATTTTCTCTGCATACAGTACCAGTTAGTCGTGCTTCAAAACTGAATGGCACACCATTAAAAATTAAGGTCAAGAAATAATGCGGCACCTCGGGCCAACGCGGCCAGATCGCATTTTGCACGAGAAATGACACACGATGTTTCATTGACATGTGGTCCCATTCTAACATGTCAGTGAGACGACGACGAGTCCTTTTGTACAATTTCTGAATGGATGTCTATGTAGGCCGAGGCGCCTCTACCTGTACCGTGGCAGCCGTCCACCGCCTCTTCGCCTTTCTCTCTCGATTTGGAACTGTTGTCGCACACTCTTCCTCTCTCCTCCATTTTCATTCACCCTTCCTTCTACCATTGTTTGATCGTCTTCTCCATGCAGGGAACAGGCCGGAAACGACCCCGTTATTCTTGCCCCGATCAGAAAGATGACGTGGTGGAGGAACTCATTGATCAGTGCGACGTCGTCACCTCAGCTAGCATGGCAAGTTCGTTCAAGACCATTCTCGACTCAACTAATAACATCATTACAAAGAACCCAAGGGTCCAGGAGCGGTTTGATCTCCCCTATCTTGTTGTCCATGACCCTGCTCGCTCGCGCGTGGACGACGGAAGCCTCGCCTTGTGCAAGTTGATGCCGCTTGATAATGATATGTGTGATGTTA
Organism: Triticum aestivum; assembly: GCF_018294505.1. Lineage (NCBI taxonomy): Eukaryota > Viridiplantae > Streptophyta > Magnoliopsida > Poales > Poaceae > Triticum > Triticum aestivum. The sequence continues at coordinate 287,224,612 of NC_057811.1, forward strand.
AGATGCCATCGCTTAAGGGTAAGGCCTGGGCAAGCGCAAATGGAGATTGGGTTGTTTATATTGGGTACAACTACGAGTGGGAACTTGTGAATGTGTACACTCGTCAGCGGATTCCACTTCCAAAGATCTCAGAGTGCCCTGAGGTTGAGCACACAGATGATCTATGTACGTTCAAATATGATCCTGGTGACTTTCATCTACAGAATATAGTGATGACCCACAATTATAGGGGATCAATTGTAGCTCTTTTTGATAAGTAAGAGTGTCCAAGCCAACGAGGAGTAGAAGGAAATGACAAGTAGTTTTCAGTAAGGTAGTGTCTGCAAGTGCTGAAATTGTAAGTAGCAGAGTAGTTTGATAGCAAGATAATTTGTAACGAGCAAGTAACAATAGTAGTAACAAAAGTGCAGCAAGGTAGACCAATCCTTTTGAGGAAAAGGACAGGCCAAAACGATTTCTTATGATAAGCAAAGCGTTCTTGAGGGTAGAGGGATTTTCATCTTGTCACTTTCATCATGTTGGTTCGATTTGTGTTCGCTGCTTTGATAATTTGATATGTGGGTGGACTGGTGCTTAGGTGCTGTTCTTACTTGAACAAACCTCCTAATTATGATTAATCCTCCCGCAAGCATCCGCAACTACGAGAAAAGTTTTAAGAATAAATTCTAACAATAGCATTAAACTTTTAGATCCAATAGGTCCCTTGCGGAATAGCGCATAAACTGGGGTTTAAACTTCTGTCACTCTCGCAACCCATCATCTAATTGCTACTTGTTATTCAATAATTCCTCAACTTGTTCAATAGTTCGTGTCAGGGTTCAAGAACGACACCTATGGGATCACAGGGAATCCCTACTACGGTTGGTGGGGCGCGGGGCTGTGCAAACAGCGGGTGTAGAAGATCAACGCGGGGGGATTTTATCCAGGTTCGGGCCGCAAACGATGCATAATACCCTAGTCCTTCTTTGGTGCATATTTGGTGTTCTTGAGCTCTGGAACTAGCTGCGGTGCATCCATAGCCCAAAATGTCCAAATCCTTCCTCAATACGCCTCGGGCCTCCTTTTATACGTCAAAGGGGTCGCCACAGTGGCACACAGGAGGTCGAAAGCATGTATAGTGTACAAGTTTATCGCCTGACACCGTAGGACAAACACATTTAATGCGCTACCGATGTGCCCTCTTCCTTTATCGGGGACGGCAAAGAAGCTCTTCCCGCCAGTCGCCGCCTTGCCTCGCTTCGACACGCGTCCAAGCTGACGAGGCATGCAACGCCACGCTGGCTGGCTGGCTGCTGTGCTGGTGCGGTGGTAGGGTATTCACGAAGATCTGCATGCCACCACGCAGGTGCTTGCCTGGTTGGCCTAGAAGCTGCATGCTGCCACGTAGGTGTGCGCCTAGGTTGCAGGCTGGCTGCTGCGTTGGAATGGCCATGGGGCAGCGAAATCTTGGTAGATGTGGGCCTGACTGCGGCCCTGCAGATGTCCCCGGCAAGGGTCTTGCTGGGGTCTTGTGGGCGTCCCCGGCAAGGATCTTGCCGGGGGCTTTCGTCTTCTGGTTCTCATCTAGTCTTGCAAGCCTTTGGTCTTCACAAAGATCTGCATGCCACCATGCAGGCGCCTCCCGAGCCTTGGCTCCAATGTTGTCAATGGTGTCGGAACTCTCAGGCTCAAGGCAAGCCCACCTTGTACCCTTGCTCTTCGCGCCTCTGGCTTGAGCGCTGCTCTAGTAGTCTTGTATCTTTGCTTCCTCTGCCCTGCCAAGCGTGGCCGCAGGTATGGCTAGAAGTGCACATGCACAAGTAAAAGGGTACAGAAAAGCCCCTACTTTTGTACACTGACAGGAGCCCACGGGCCTGGGCCACATATAAGCGTAAAGCATTGTTGGGCCAGGTCCAGAACGGTGCACGAGCATGCGTGGCAGAGTGTTAACAATAGTAATCCCTTTGCCAGTTGCGCTTCGCCACGACCCGCATTGAGTGCGTGACGTGGGGGTCTTGCGAGGGGCGGTTTGCAGCACGCTTGCGTCACATCGTGGTGAATAGTAAAGAGGCGGCCCGCGTCTTCCCCATAAGAAAAGGGGAAACTGTAGGGCCGCTGCTCATTTATTCTCCTCGGCTCTCTCAACCTTGGAACCGTCGTTCCACATTTCCCACCACGCCCGTCTTTTTCGCCATATACACTGCATGCATAACGCGGGGTAGGTGATGGACGCGGGGGATATGGGAAGGTGCACCATGGCCGATACCCGTGCGCCTTTGATTGGCGCGGCGAGGGCGGTCGATGACCTCGCTCGTTGCCAACTAAATGAGCCGGACTTGAAAGGGCTATTCAGAGGCGTAGAGCCGGTCTTCAGCCTTCCCTGCCTGGCTATAAAGAGGGAACTCATGAGGAGGAGGAGAGGCATCTTCTCGTGCCTTCCCATCGTCCCCATTTCTATCTACTGCCATGCCGAGAGGGCGTGGCCGCGGCCGTCCTTCTGCGGAAGCGACTAGGTCCTCCTCCCGCCATGTGACACCCCCGATTCAATCGTACACTAATCATGCACGCAAATGTGTACGATCAAGATCAGGGACTCACGGGAAGATATCACAACACAACTCTAAAAACATAAATAAGTCATACAAGCATCATAATACAAGCCAGGGGCCTCGACGGCTCGAATACAAGTGCTCGATCATAGACGAGTCAGCGGAGGCAACAATATCTGAGTACAGACATAAGTTAAACAAGTTTGCCTTAAGAAGGCTAGCACAAACTGGGATACAGATCGAAAGAAGCTCATGCCTCCTGCCTGGGATCCTCCTAAACTACTCCTGGTCGTCGTCTGCGGGCTGCACGTAGTAGTAGGCACCTCCGGTGTAGTAGGAGTCATCGTCGACGGTGGCATCTGGCTCCTGGGCTCCAGCATCTGGTTGCGACAATCAGGTAGAAAGGAAAGGGGGAAAAGAGGGAGAAAAGCAACCGTGAGTACTCATCCAAAGTACAAGCAAGCAAGGAGCTACACTACATATGCATGGGTATATGTGTAAAGGGCCATATCAGTGGACTGAACTGCAGAATGCCAGAATAAGAGGGGGATAGCTAATCTTGTCGAAGACTACGCTTCAGGCCACCTCCATCTTGCAGCATGTAGAAGAGAGTAGATGGTAAGTTCACCACGTAGCATCGCATAGCATAATCCTACCCGGCGATCCCCTCCTCGTCGCCCTGTTAGAGAGCGATCACCGGGTTATATCTGGCACTTGGAAGGGTGTGTTTTATTAAGTATCCGGTTCTAGTTGTCATAAGGTCAAGGTACAACTCTAGGTCGTCCTTTTACCGAGGGACATAGCTATTCGAATAGATAAACTTCCCTGCAGGGGTGCACCACATAACCCAACACGCTCGATCCCATTTGGCCGGACACAATTTTCTGGGTCATGCCCGGCCGTGGAAGATCAACACGTCGCAGCCCTACCTAGTCACAACAGAGAGTTCAGCACGCCGGTCTAAATCCTATGCACGCAGGGGTCTGGGTCCATCGCCCATTGCACACCTGCACGTTGCATACGCGGCCGGAGAGCAGACCTAGCAACCTCCATTTCAAAGGAAGTCACGTTACGCGGTCCAACCCGGCGCGCGCCGCTCAGTCGCTGACGTCACGAAGGCTTCGGCTGATACCACGACGTCGAGTGCCCATATCTTTCCCACGTAGTTGGTTAGTGCGTATAGACCAAATGGCCAGACTCAGATCAAATACCAAGATCTCATTAAGCGTGTTAATTAATGTAACCGCGGACACCGACCAGGGCCAGGCCCACCTCTCACCTAGGCGCTCTCAACCTGCCCTGTCGCTCCGCCACAAAGATCCACCCAGAGGGCCGTCGGGACAAAGGTCCTTTCCGCCCCCAATCCGTGAATCACTCGCGGGTGCTCCACGAGCCGACTCGACTTTAGTCACCACATGTATCATGTATAAAGTATATAGTATATACCCGTGATCACCTCCCGAGTGATCACGGCCCGATAGTATAGCAGAGTAGACGGACAAGAATGTAGGGCCATAGATGGAAAACTAGCATCCTATACTAAGCATGTAGGATTGCAGATAAAGGTAACAACAGTAGTAGCAAGGACAGGCTATGCATCAGGATAGGATTAACGGAAAGTAGTAACATGCTATACTACTCTAATGCAAGCAGTATAGAGAAGAATAGGCGATATCTGGTGATCAAGGTGGGGGCTTGCCTGGAAGCTCAGCCGAGAAGGAGGGGTCGTCAACACCGTAGTCGTACTAGGTAGCAGCGGCGTCGGTCTTGGTGTCTAGCGAGAGAAGAGGGGGAAGAAACAATAAATACAATGCAAACATATGCATGACGATGCATGACATGACAAAGAGCGTTGCTAGGTGTGCCCTAACGCGGTAGTAGGTGATACCGACTAAGGGGGGGAACATCCGGGAAAGTATTCCCGGTGTTTCGCGTTTTCGGACAAATGAACCGGAAGGGGAAAGTTGCGAGTTTGCTATGCTAGGGATGTGTGGTGGACGAACGGGCTGCGTATCCGGATTCGTCTCGTCGTACTGAGCAACTTTCATGTACAAAGTATTTTGATCCGAGCCACGGTTTATTTTATATGATTTTCTAAAGTTTTAAAAATCATTTTTAGAATTTATTTAATTAATTTAATTCAACATTCAGTTTATGACGTCAGCATGACGTCAGCGGTCAACAGTCAGTTGACTTGGTCAAACTGACGCGTGGGTCCTACATGTCATAGGCTTAGGTTAACTAAATTGGTTTAGTTAATTAAATAGGTGATTAGGTTAACTAATTATGCTTAAATTAACTTAATTAATTAATTAATTAATTTTAATTAATTATTTTTTTATCTTTCATTTTTTTAAACATTCTGGAGGCGGGGCCCTCCTGTCATTGCCCCAGGGGGCCTAGCGGATCGGCGCTTGGGCGCCAGCCCGCTTGGGCACACGTGCAGGGGCGCGGGAGCGGCCACAGCAGAGGCTGGCGGCGCTGGCCGGCGGCCAGGGGCTAGCTAGGACGGCCATTGGCGTGGGGTAAACGGCGGATGGGCGCAACCGGTGATGTGCGTGCGTGCGCGCGACGGAGTACGTGGGGCGGAGCGGCAGGCGACTGTGCAGTGTGAGAGGGCGCAGGCGGCGTGGGGATGCATGGGAGCACGGGCCGGGCGACGGGGATTGTGAGCACACGAGGGGAGGGCGCAGGTGACTGCGGCGAGCGGCGACAGCCAGGTCCGCGGGCGCGCACGGCGGTGATAGGAGGAAGGGGGTGACGGGGGGTCCTCACGTTCAGTGCTGGGAAGAGGGGCGGCGTGGCTCGGGGTGGTCCGGCGAGGGAGAGGACGAGGTAGACGACGGCGACGGGGATGAGGAAGTCCGGCGACGGGGGGCTCCGCGCGGCGACGTCGGCCTCAGGGCGCCGCGGGTGTCGGGGGCGAGGCAGGGAGACGACGACGATGAGGCCCGGCGTGTCGAGGCTGTGAGCCGCAGCGGCGGCGGGGCAGCGCCAGGAACGGGCGCCGGCGTCGTGGGGGGGACGCGGGGCGCGGTCGTCGGGGTGGATCCCCGATCCAGATCAGGGGAGAGTGGGAGGAGCGAGGGGGATCGTGGGAGGGGGCGAGTGGGGCGGTGAGGGGTTAGGGTTTCAGTCGGTCGGACCGGGGGGGTTAGTAGGCTAGGGCGCGGGGTGGGCCGGCCCATTCGGGCGGCTGGGGCCAGCTGGGCCACTGGCTGGGCAGAGGTCCAGTTGGCCACGAGGCCCATTTTTTGTATTTTAGTTTTATTTTCTTATATGTATTTTATTTCTTTTCTGTTTTATTTTGTTCCTCCTTTTATTTTTGTTTCGTAAAGTACAAAAATGACCCCTAAATTAGTACTACCACTAAACCCACTAACATAAAAAGTTTAGTCCCTAAATAGAATAGTTTAACGTTTTATTAATTATAAAAGGCATTTCATTAATTGTTTTGCTATTGTTTTATTCATTTTAGAGTATTTAAAGATTTTATAAAAGTGGGGTTTCTTCACCACAATTACCTTTGCATTATTTGGCACAACTCGAACATTTTAGTTTTAAAGTTTGAAAACTTTTCTTTTTGTCTTTATTTTAAATTTGAATTTGAACCGGTTTCGAACTAACGCGAGATTAGCAACAGTAATCGAAGTGACATGGCATCATTAGCAGAGAGTTGATGTAGCTTAATTATCCGGGCGTCACAATTCTCCTCCACTACAAGAAATCTCGTCCCGAGATTTAAGAGGTAGAGTAAGGGGGAAGGGATTTGTTACGATATTCTAACGGGTCTTCTCGATGTTGGTTGCTCTTCTCGAAGAGGTCGATCCATTACATTGATGTCTTCCTTCCTCTGTTTCGGGTCATCATGGCGAAGATGTCCTTTTCTTCGGGAACTTCAACGTACTTACGAATAGGTAAGGGGCAGCTCGGCTACGACAGAATGCTTAGGAGGGAAACAATCTGGGGTTAACCCATGAATGAGCATAAGATTATCTCTCGAGTTGAACATATAAAATACATTGAGAGTAAGGTACGAAGGTACAATAAGAGGTTCCAAGCAGATAGATAGTTGCTCGAAGTCTGAACCAGAGTGAGAAAGGGGGTTCAGAGCAGCGAGAGTAAGTATTGCGTCTGATACCAGAATAGAGCACTAGGAAGGTGGCCCGTGAATTAAATACGAAGCCAAGCATGGGGAATAACCATTAGAAACAGGGTAGTACAGGAGAGTCAGGTTTCGATCCTGTGGAACTGCGGGTTATGGGCCCACCATGTGGTTTAAAGTAGAAAGGGGCTGACATCTTTCACGGTCACGGTAGCAAGGCATGTCAAAGGGTAGCCTGTCAGTTATGTCGGCAACAACTCGATACCAAGGGGGAGGGATGAAGAGAACCATTCTCCTTCTCGTTGAAACGAGGCGGACCAATAGGCAAAGTTCTCATCCATCGGTGGCTACCGAAATGTCATCAACAATAGTAGCAGGGGCTTGCTGACAGAATTGTACACCGAGGTGTTTACATAAGCAGGAGAATATTACTGCTTAGATCATATAGACCACAGGAAAGGTTAAACCAAACAATGGAAAGGAAAATATGATTATCAAATTAAACAGAACAATGGAAAGGAAAATGTGTTTAAACATGCCTTTCAGGGGTATATCCTTCCCAAGGACAAGCAGAACATGATATCCACGATAGGATATAATGTAGAAAATCCTTTAGGTAAGGGGAGGGAAACTTCATGACATTACCCATACAACGATGTTTGGATAATTGAGCAAGAAACATTTAGCATTGGGCTTCAAATGTTCTTGTTGAAAATCGGAGTACCATAGACATGCTTCGAGATAGCATTGACATGGTCATCAGGTGAAGATCAGACTTCGGAAACACAAAGGATCCATCAGGAATAACTTGTAGAATAAGTCTTACAATTTCCTCATGGACGAATGGATAACCTTGCAGAAAAGGAAACTATAACAATAGGTCCTCCGGCCAGGTGTGTTAGGCATGACATCACCTTCCCGAGTCAAATAAGGACCAACATTATGACTCTTGGAAAATGTTCCAACCATCATATCCGACCAAGATTCAGATCTGATTGGGGTCAGGATACCTCAGACTCAGGATGCCTGAGAAGAAAAAGGTGCGACACAAATTGACGAGAAGACATCGTAAGATTCTCGAGAAATGAACCATGGAAGCTAGTTCTGAAACAAGAGTTCATCATTAAATCAAGGAGAGGGTTAGGAGGTGGCTGATGGACTCAGCGACAATTCATTGACATTCCCAAAAGATGGGTTTCCACACATATGTGAACAAGGAGATAACATTTGTCAGATCAAATGATATAATGAGGTATGGTGGAGGAAAACATACACAGTTAAACATTGGTTGAAAGGTGCACCCGAAATATGGGCTTAGGTAGCATGATCAATGTTAGAATGGTGATCCGATAACCAATGGTCAAAGGATGAAATATCAACCATTAACTTCAAAGCAATAAGGTTGCTAGAAGTTGTGAAGTCGCACATCATAGTTCGATTGTCGGTTTTCCGATTAGAAATAACACGGGGACCAAGGAATGAACGGATATGGCAAAAGGTATCACCTGCATCAAGAATTCTTAAGAGGTTGACCGGGAAGTTTTTTTGGATTAGGGTTTCGGTCGGTCGGACCGGGGGGTTAGTAGGCTAGGGCGCGGGGTGGGCCGGCCCATTCGGGCAGCTGGGGCCAGCTGGGCCACTGGCTAGGCCGAGGTCCAGTTGGCCACGAGGCCCATCTTTTGTATTTTAGTTTTCTTTTCTTATATGTATTTTATTTCTTTTCTGTTTTATTTTGTTCCTCCTTTTATTTTAGTTTCGTAAAGTACAAAAATGACCCCTAAATTAGTACTACCACTAAACCCACTGCCATAAAAAGTTTAGTCCCTAAATAGAATAGTTTAACGTTTTATTAATTATAAAAGGCATTTCATTAATTGTTTTGCTACTGTTTTATTCATTTTAGAGTATTTAAAGATTTTATAAAAGTGGGGTTTCTTCACCACAATTACCTTTGCATTATTTGGCACAACTTGAACATTTTAGTTTTAAAGTTTGAAAACTTTTGTTGTTTGTCTTTATTTTAAATTTGAATTTGAACCGGTTTCGAACTAACGCGAGATTAGCAACAGTAATCGAAGTGACATGGCATCATTAGCAGAGGGTTGATGTAGCTTAATTATCCGGGCGTCACATGCCAGAGAGCCGCGGCAGTTAAGGAAGAGCCACACGCCCAAGGCGACGCCCACGCTCAAGGCGGAGGTGCCCGACGGGGCCGCGGTCGGCGAGGCGGTCGAAGCAGAGGTGGGCCCGGAAGGGGGACACCCGCGTCGTTACCATCTCTGCCACCATTTCCTCCTGCTTCGTCGAGTGGCCTTGTCGGAGACACAGCGCTGGAGTTCATCCTGCAGTTGCGCGAGCCGCCGTGTAGCCGCCTTCGCCTTCTGGAGGCGTTCGCGAGGGTGCTGGCGATCGACCAGCTGCCGAGGCTGAGGCTTCGCATGAAGGGGTGTTGCAATGGCGACACGTGGGTGAACACAAGGTTCCCCGTTCCTCATGTAATGCTCCTTCGTTGGGGTTGGAAAACCTTCGCACGCGCCCACTGCTTGATGAAGGGGCACGTTCTCCTCTTCAAATTAGTGGAGAGCGACCTGCTCTCCGTCAAGGTCTTCGGGCGCTGGGGACACGGGTTAGGGTGCTGCGCGGAGAGCTCGACTGATGACGAGAGCTCCTCCTCGTGCGACGGCGACGGGGAGGGGACCAGCGGGGACGATGATGTGGACGGTTCCGACTAGACGTGGACGCCCCGTCCCTAGGCGACGATGGCGGCAGCACGATCTGCACCTGGCCTTCTCCCCAACAGAATGATTTGCCGGGGCGGGGCAGTTCTTGGCGGCGGCACCTTGAGCCAGCTCCTTGAACTTCTTGGGGCCGCTGCTTCTGGCGGCTGGCGCTGGAAGGCCGGAGAAGATGAAGAAGGCGGGTGGCAGGCTGTCAAGTCGGAGTACGATGGCACTGACGCCTTCGCCTCGTATTGCCGGCCCGCTGCCTCATCTTTCGGCTTCTTCCCCGGCACCGTAATCACCAGCCCTTTCATGGGCGGCCACCAGGACGCTCTCTTGGTGTCTTCTGCTGCTCGTACCTCGCCTAGGCACTCCTTTTGCCCTCCTGCTATCCCGATCCAGTTCCTGAGGAGAGGGACAAGAAAGGGATTATGGGCATCTTATCTTTTTTTAGATCTTAAGTCTGCGGGCGCTTGTCGAATTTAGACTTTGTAACCCCTTGCTCATGTTTATGTTCCGTATGAATTGTACCTGTTTAATCAACGTATTAATGAAAAAGGGTGTTTGTCGGGTTCTTTTGTGCGTGAGGGAGGCCCATAGTAAGGAGCGAGTCGCCCGACAACAACCCTTGTCGTCCTCCCGCGTTATACCATGATTATAGCAACACCCTTGGTGGGAGTAGGGGTAAAGCAGGATCGGTCCCTTCGCTTGTTTCCCTTCCACCGCAACTACAACCAAATTCCGGCCTAAAAGGGATTTCGGGCATAGGAAGGAGGGAGCACGGTGGTGTCGGCATTCTAGGAACGGGGGTCCCCAGACTTGCCTGCCTGCGGCCCGCGACGTGGCGCTGCTAGCGGGCCGTACGGCCCATCTCCTCAACAAGGCATCCAAGACCCTCGCGAGGGGCCAAGCCTCGCGAGGTGGATGACGCAAGACCTCCTCAGGAGTGGCCTAGCCAGGCATGCTCACGAGGAGCGGAGATATCAAGGCGGGGCAAACCTCACGAGGCTCTCGTGACGTGAGCCATGACGATCGAGACCAGGCGGGCGGCAGCGCGCACAGCGTCCTTGTTTCCTCTTTGGTGCTAAGGAGGCGAGCACAGGCGAGGAGTACCGAGGCGTCAGGCAAAGGTTACTATATCGGTGCAACGAGACCAAGACCAGAGGGAAGGCAGGACGGAGGTCATCATGGAGCCCAAGACGGCGTCACCACCAGAGCTTTTCGCAGGCGAAGACCACTTTTGTCAGGATAGCTTGTACTGGCTGTCCCCCTTCAAATTTGCCCGCCGTTGTTGGCTCCCTTCCCGCTTAATATTTGGGAAGAGGACCTGGGCCTATATAAGTGGAGCTAGCTACCACAGTAGAGGGATCAGGTCCTCACTCACACAAGTTCGGCAAGCACAAGAACACCTCAACCTCAGGAGGTTGTTCTTCCCCTTGTACTGTTCATCTTCAGCCCAAGAGGCAATCCACCACCTCACACAGGAGTAGGGTATTACACCACAACGGTGGCCCGAACTAGTATAAATCTCGTGTCTTTCTATGTTGTGAGTTCATCGAGTTCGTCCGCGAGATCTTAGTGAGCTAGGGCGTAGATCGGTAGGAGGGAAAGACTTCGCGCGCACCCCAGTGTTCGAACCTCAAGGGTTTGCCGGAACCCCACATCCAACATTTGGCGCGCCAGGTAGGGGTGCACCGTAGCTCCTCTCCACCAGCGTGTGCCCCGCGCCGCCGCACTTCGCCCCCATGGCAGGTGCCCCGCCATCCACCAACATCGACAGCGGGGCATCTGGGTACCGAGCCCAGGCCCCCGCCCTACGGCGGGTGCGGTGGCCGACCAAGTTCAAGCCAGAGATGCCGCCGCGTTACGACGGTGCGGCAGACTCGTTGCTATTCCTGCTGGCGTACGAGGAGGCTGTCCTCGGGGCCGGAGGCGATGACAAGATCATGGCCAACTGGTTCCCCATGGCCCTCGCTGGTGAGCTGCGCGCCTGGCTGCTCAACCTCTCGGGATCCACGGTGGCCTCCTGGGGGAAACTCCGCGACCTCTTCACCGCTAGCTACGCGGTGCCGGCGCACCACGCAGTCGCGGTCCTGCTGGGCGGCTGTCAAGCACCGCCTTCAGATCGCCACATCAAGTCGTTCCTCCGTCAGATCGGGGCCACCTCCAAGCGCCCGGGGGCTCCGCCGGGTTGGGCTGCGCCAGAGGCCGACCTCACTTTCGGCTCAGAAGACCACCCCGACTCCACCGCCGGCTCAGGCATGCTCCCAATGCTCTGCACGCCCACCATCTGCAACGTGGCCGTTACCAAGACCCTCATCGACGGAGGTGCCGCCCTCAACTTGCTCTCCATAGAAGCCTTCAGCCTTCTTCACGTGTCGCTCGAGCGGCGCAGCCTCAGCAAACCCTTCTCAGGAGTGGGTGGTGGAGCTGCCCACTCTCTGGGGCAGATCTGCCTCCCTGTCACCTTCGGCACACGCGACAACTACTGCACCGAGCTGGTGGACTTCGACATCGCCCGCATCGGTCTCCCGTACAACGCCAACCTCGGGTACCCATCTCTCGCTCAGTTCATGGCGGCGACTCACCCGGCCTACAACCTCATGAAGATGCCAGGGAGCAAGGGCATCCTCACCATCAAGGGGGACACTAAGGAGGCCGTGACGGCACTCAGGCTTGCCTTCAAGACCCTGGCGGCAGCACAGCCCGCCGGCGCCGGTACCCCCGAGGCCAAGGAGGCCGCGCTTACCAAGAAGAAGCAGCTGTTCACCCAAGACAAGGGGGAAACCAAGCAGGTGTCGGTCAACGAGGACAGGCCTTCGGGAGCCACCTTTACCATAGGCGCCAGCCTTGACCCGGGTCAAGAGGAGGCCTTGGTGAGGTTCTTGCACGCGAACAAGGAGATATTCGCGTGGGAGCCCAATCAGCTGGTAGGGGTCCCGAGGGAGGTGATTCAGCATCATCTGAGGGTATGCCCCAACATACGCCCCGTGAAGCAGCGAGCGAGACGGCAGTCCACAGAGAAGCAGGCCTTCATCGTCCACGAGACACGCAAGCTGGAGGCGGCAGGTGCCATTCGCGAAGTTCTATATCCCGAATGGCTGGCGAACCCCGTCGTAGTGCCGAAGAAAGGCGGGAAGGAACAGATGTGCGTTGACTTCACCAACCTTAACAAAGCCTGCCCCCAAGATCCTTTCCCGCTCCCGCGCATCGACCAGATTGTCGACTCCACCGCCGAGTGCGACCTGCTGTGCTTCCTGGATGCATTCTCAGGGTATCATCAGATCAAGATGGCGGTGGAAGATGTGGAGAAGACAACCTTCCTGACACCATGTGGGGTGTACTGCTACACGTGCATGCCCTTCGGGCTGCACAACGCGGGCGCGACCTTTCAGCGACTGATGCACATCGCCCTGGGGTGGCAGCTCGGGAGAAACACAGAGGCCTACGTCGACGACATAGTGGTAAAGTCTCGTGAGGCGAGGACATTGATTCAAGACTTGGAGGAGACCTTCGAGAGCCTACGCCAAGTGAACTTGAGGCTTAACCCGGAGAAGTGCGTGTTCGGCGTCCCTCCGGCAAGCTGCTGGGATTCCTCGTATCCCACAAAGGGATCGAGGCGAATCCGGAGAAGATCAAGGCCATCGAGGACATGAGCCCACCAAAGACCCTCAAAGAGATGCAGAAGCTAGCAGGGCGGGTGACCGCATTAGGGCGTTTCATATCCAAACTGGGAGAGCATGCCTTACCCTTCTTCAAGCTCATGAAGAAGAAGGGCCCGTTCGAGTGGACCTCGAAGGCCGACCAGGCCTTCCAAGACCTCAAGAAATACCTTACCAGCCCTCCGGTGATGGTGGCACCACGGCCTCTCGAGCCCCTAGTACTCTACCTTGCCGCCACCCCGTACTCCGCCAGCGCGGCGCTGGTGGCGGTTCGGGAAGAGCGCCAAGCCAAGGGTGCGCTGCGCCAAGCCGGAGCTGAAGTGGCGCAGGGTCAAGAAGGCGCAGCAAAGGCATCAGCGGCAGAAGACCAAGCTCGGCAGGACGACGTCGCCGAAACTCCGGAGGACAGTCAGGTCTCAGGAACCCCTCCTCCTTAGGAGATGCCCCAATCTCCGCAGGACCCAGGCCTCGGCAGTATGCCAGCCCTTGTCGAACACCCGGTGTACTTCGTCAGCACCGTGCTGCGGGACGCGAGGGCATGCTACCCCATGCCTCATAAACTCCTGCTCGCACTCTTGGTGGCCTCACGCAAGCTGCGACACTACTTCCAAGGCCCCCCATCAAGGTCGTCTCAGCCTACCCATTGGAGAGGGTGCTCAGGAGCCCCAACTCAGCTGGAAGGGTCGCTGAGTGGAACATCGAGCTGCAAGCATTCCAGTTGGAGTTCAGCACTACCAGGGTCATCAAGGGGGCCGCGCTCGCTGATTTTGTTGCAGAATGGACGGATGCCCCGACACTTGAGGAAGGCGAAGACTGGCACCTCCCCAGGGAGCGAGGCTCCAGACGGCTGGGTCATGTATTCTGATGGTGCCTTCGTGCACCAGGGCGCGGTGGCTAGAGTAGTGCTCATCTCGCCCACTCAGGAGAAGCTCTACTACGTCGTGCAACTCTGCTTCCAGCACGACGAGAAGGTCTCCAACAATATCGCAGAATACGAAGGCCTCATAGCTGGCCTGAAGGCTGCGACAGCTCTAGGGGTGAAGCGCCTTACCGTCACAAGCGACTCGCAACTCCTCGTCAACTTCTCCAACAAGGTGTACGAGCCGAAGGACGAGCATATGGAGGCATACCTCGCGGAGGTGCGCAAGATGGAAAAGCAGTTCTCGGGCCTGGAGCTGCAGCACGTCCCCCGGGGCACCAACAAGGAAGTCGACGACATCGCCAGGAGAGCATCCAAGCGGCAACCGCAAGAGCCCGGTGTCTTTGAGGAGCGGCTCTTCAAGCCCTTAGCTACACCACCTCTTTCAAGCATGACTCAGCCTCGGGAGGAGCTCCCCCAGCCTCCAGCCACGGGAGCCCCAGCCTGTGGCCCGACCTCAGGAGCTCGGCTGCTCTTGGCGCTCGAGCCCCAGGAGGAATGCTGGATCAAGGAATTCAAGGAGTACCTGATGCAAGGGACGCTGCCGGAAAAGGAAGAGGACGCAGAGCGCGTGGCCCGGCAGGCCACGGCATACTGTATCCAAGACGGCGAGTTGTACAGGAAACGGCCGAACGATGTCACGCTGCGCTGCATCTCCAGTGATCAAGGAAGGGAGTTGCTGGTTGACATACATGGTGGGGACTGTGGGCACCATTCGTCGTCACGGACCCTCGTCGGCAAGGTGTTCCACAGTGGATTCTACTGGCCTACAGCACTCAACGACGCAGCTGAGCTGGTGAAGTCCTGCGAGGCTTGCCAATTCCACGCCAAGCAAATTCACCAGCCAGCTCAGGGCCTCCAGACCATCCCGCTCATGTGGCCATTCGCGGTCTGGGGGCTGGACATCTTAGGCCCGTTCCCACGGGCGCCAGGGGGCTACCGCTATCTCTACGTCGCCATCGACAAGTTCACCAAGTGGGCGGAAGTGGAAGCCGTCCGTACCATCCCGGCCGGCTCCGCTGTCAAGTTCATCAAGGGCCTTGTGAGCCGCTTCGGGGTCCCCAACCGCATCATCACAGATAACGGCTCGCAGTTTACTAGTAACCTCTTCAAAACCTACTGTGCTAACCTTGGAACACAGATCTGCTACGCTTCGGTAGCGCACCCCAGGAGCAATGGCCAGGCCGAACGCGCCAACGCGGAGGTCCTGAGGGGCCTCAAGACCAGGACCTTCAAGAAAAAGCTGGAGGCCTGCGGCAGGGGCTGGCACGATGAGCTCCAGTCCGTGTTGTGGTCCATCCGCACCACCGCCACCAAGCCAACAGGAGAGACTCCATTCTTCCTCGTCTACGGAGCTGAAGCAGTCCTTCCTCACGAGGTCAAGCATCGCTCCGCACGGGTCCTGGCATTCGATGAAACGCAGCAGGACACCACGCGGGGGATGGATCTCGTGCTGGGGGAGGAACGCCGTCGCGACGCTGCATTGAGGGAAGCAAGTTACCAACAAGCGCTGCGGCGATACCACTGCTGCAACGTCCGCTCCAGGACGCTCGAGGTGGGCGACCTCGTCCTAAGGCGGGTCCTCTCCAGGGAAGGGCTGCACAAGCTCTCACCCATGTGGGAGGGCCCGTTCAGGGTCGTCCATGTCTCCAGGCCTGGTGCAGCGCGCCTGGAGATGCAGGATGGGATGCCCATCCAGAACGCCTGGAACATCCAGCACCTCCAGAAGTTCTACCCATGAAGCAAGGCCCAGAGCCTGTAAAGAAGGCCCGGTGCCTGTGAAGAATGGCCGCCCGTGACACTCTCACATAATAATGAGTTGGGGCTGTACACGCCCCGGAGTCTCAGGAGCGTCGGCCTCAGGCCCTGGGGCTCCCGCCCACGCCTAGTGGCAGCACTTAGCTCTGTGCTGGTGAGAAGACTTGAAGACTAGATTAGGTGCCGGACGTGGCTTTTCATTTGCTTTCCGTAGTTGGCTTGCTTTTCCTTAATCGAAGTTTTCTTTTGGCGTTCCTTGCTGATTTGGCGTTCCTTTTTCCGTGGTTTGCTCGTGTTCTCTCTCTCTTGCATACCTCGCGAGGGGGCTAGGCAGGTGCCCTCGCGAGTATTTTTCTCCTCTCTGCCTTCTCGCGAGCCACCCTCGTTCGAGACCAAAAGCTGGCGCACCTCTCCTAGTCCGTGCCCCTTGGGTACTGCGACACAAAGCGCCATGTCAAGGCTTGGGTGGACGGCAAATCTTCTAGCGCACCTCCTAACGAATTTTTGCAGTTCCTGAGCAAACACAAACCACCAGGTTAAGATGGACACGAGGAAACAAATGCCTCGTAAGGAAGAGGGCGCCCCGAATGCACCAGGTTAAGTTTTGTTTGCGCAAAATAACAACACGGCACGGGAACAACACGCACAGTGCAATAACCAAGGAACCGCAGTTCAATACACACCCCTCTGGGCCCATACTAGTTTCATTTTTGATGTAGGAAAAAGAGCAAAACAAAAGTGGCGTTGCAGCGATCCGCGGAGGCAGGCCCCTAGCGACACCCAGAGCCTAGCCGGACCCTTCCTCGTGTTTCACGGAGGCGCGGCGACGAGATGACCCGCTGCCGCCTTCAAAGCGGGCGCAGTGGCTGGTCGTAGCCGCCACTGTTGGAGCTATCGCCGGAGGAAGAGCCGCCGTAGCTGGACGAGACATGGTCGCCGCCGAGGGCAGGCTCGCCCTCATCTTCGTCGCGACCGTCACCAAGGCCGAGCACCTCCTCACCGTCGTTTGCCTCGGGGCAGCACCCGGTGCGGCAACCATCTTCCTCAAACACCCTCACATAAAGGGTCGATCCACCATCGTACTTGAAGTGGAGGGTGCACCGCCTGCCCAGGCCGCGCGCGCGGGCGAACGTCTGCCAGCCGCGGGCCAGAGCTATGTTGCCCGCGGCGGAAGTCTCGACCGCGACCCAAGAGGCCTTGCTGTAGCAACCATCCGCCTGCAACCAGAGTCCGCCTGGACTAGAGGCCAGCAGTTCGCCGACGAAGAAGCGTGGAAGCTGGAGCCAGTTGCTGGACGGGTTCTCCGACCAGACGACAAACTCCGGCAACACCTCCGCCGAATGGAAGCGCGGAAGGGGAGGCCGCGCCACCATAGCACGCCTCCCCTCGTCAACTGGACCGTTATGGCTGCGACGACCCCCTCCGCGTGTCGCGGCGCCGCCACGACAGTGGGCCACGGCGGGGGACGCGGCGTGCTAGCGCGGACGGCCGCGTCCGCGCTTGGGCGCCGGGGGAGCCGGGTCCCTCACGCGGGGCCTTCCCCTTCTTGGCGGCAGAGAACTTCCTTCGTGGCGCCATTGGTGGCACTGCTAGCAATCGAGCAAGGAGGAAGAAGCAAGGGAGCAAGGAAGAGATGGTCGACAAGGGCTCCGCCCCCTCCCCATTTATAGCGGAAGAAGGCCAACCGGCGCCCCCACGATCACAGGTAATGATGGTTTTCCTTGCATGTCGTAGGGACTTGTCAAGTCGAGCAGTTGCCGAGGCAGCATGGGGAAACGGAGACGCCCACGTCCAATCAACCGCCACGCGGCAACAAAGGCCGCAGGCTTTTGGGGCCCGCAATGCTCCGTACTTGACCCTTGGCTTCGCCTTGAAGCCAAGCCCGAGCGTACCTTGGGCCCGGGGGCTACTGTCGGCGTTCTGGGAACGGGGGTCCCCAGACTTGCCTGCCTGTGGCCCGCGGCTTGGCGCTGCTAGCGGGCCGTACGTCCCATCTCCTCAACAAGGCATCCAAGACCCTCACGAGGGGCCAAGTCTCGCGAGGCGGACGATGCAAGACCTCCTCTGGAGTGGCCTAGCCAGGCATGCTCACGAGGATCAGAGATATCAAGGCGGGGCAAACCTTACGAGGCTCTCATGATGTCAGCCATGACGATCGAGACCAGGCGGGCGGCAGCGCGCGCAGCGTCCTTGTTTCCTCTTTGGTGCTAAGGAGGCGAGCACAGGCGAGGAGTACCGAGGCATCAGGCGAAGGTTGCCATATCGGTGCAACGAGACGAAGACAAGAGGGACAGCAGGACGGAGGTCATCGTGGAGCCCAAGACGTTGTCACCACCAGAGCTTTTCGCAGGCGAAGACCACTTTTGTCAGGATAGCTTGTACTGGCTGTCCCCCTTCAAATTTGCCCGCCGTTGTTGGCTCCCTTCCCGCTCAATATGTGGGAAGAGGACCTGGGCCTATAAGTAGAGCTAGCTACCACAGTAGAGGGATCGGGTCGTCATCCACACAAGTTCGGCAAGCACAAGAACACCTCAACCTCAGGAGGCTGTTCTTCCCCTTGTACTGTTCATCATCAGCCCAAGAGGCAATCCACCACCACACACTAGAGTAGGGTATTACACCACAATGGTGGCCCGAACTAGTATAAATCTCGTGTCTTTCTGTGTTGCGAGTTCGTCGAGTTTGTCCGCGAGATCTTAGTGAGCTAGGGCGTAGATTGGTAGGAGGGAAAGACTTCGCGCGCACCCCAGTGTTTGAACCTTAAGGGTTTGCCGGAACCCCACATCCGACAGGTGGCATAGGAACGAACGAAGTTTCGTACGTTCAAGTTTCATACGGAAACGCATAGCGAGGGAGAGAAAACTTATCTGAATTTGTAGCACCCGGAAACCTTGGCTTGCCGGGGTCGGCGGTGTCGATCCGACTTCTTTCCTCCAAACAGCTCTGCAGAAGCGCCTGTGCAGCCTACGAACCAAGGACGGACTAGAAGATACAGAAAGACATGCAATTGACCTCTATGCTAGGGGTTAGTTGCCGCCGGGCACTATCAACCCTAACAGAGAGAGAGACTCGACCTAGCATGCATGCTAAATTCTAGGGCGCCATCACTTCATTTATTTATCTGATGCTCAGGGTCTGCGCCTGGCTTTGTACAAAGGGTTACATGCCTTGCCGGCAAGGCTTGTACAAAAAGTGGTCTGCCGGGAGGCCCGACAACCGTGCCTTATGGGTAAAACTTGCGAAGATGTTCGATGTTCCAGGAGTTTCTCACTGGAATTCCATCTTCGGTCTCCAGGCGGACTGCGCCGGGCCTGGTGACTCGTATTACCCGATAAGGGCCTTCCCACTTCAGCGTCAACTTGTTGGAATTCTTGGCGGATTGAACTCTCCGAAGAACAAGGTTGCCTTCCTCAATGCTTCGGGTATGAACCTTGCGGCTATGGTAGCGGCGCAAGGCTTGTTGGTACCGAGCAGCTCGCACAGCTGCCCGAAGACGATCTTCCTCAAGGAGCGTCGCATCATCTTGGCGCAATTGCTCTTGCTCAAGCTCATCATAAGCGAGCACTCGAGGTGACCTGTATATGAGTTCCGTGGGGAGAACTGCTTCTGCCCCGTATACCAGGGCAAAGGGTGTCTGGCCAGTGGCTCGATTTGGCGTCATTCTGATCGACCAAAGAACCATTGGCTCCTCATCAACCCAGTGCATTCGCACTTGTGTAGCCTATCAAAAGACTTGGTCTTGACGCCTCGCAACACCTCTGCATTTGCCCTCTCGGCCTGGCAGCTGCTTCTGGGATGAGCAACAGAAGCAAAACAAACCTTGCTGCCGAGGTCTTGGATATACTGCATAAAGGTGCGGCTCGTGAACTGCATGCCATTGTCGGTGATGACTCTGTTTGGCACACCAAAATGGTAGACTAGCCCCTTGAAGAACTTGACGGCTGATTGTGCTGTCACCTTCCTCACTGGTTCTACTTCCGGCCACTTTGTGAACTTGTCGATTGCGACGTACAAGTACTCAAATCCCCCAACAGCATGGGGAAAGGGGCCCAGTATGTCGAGCCCCCGGACCGAAAATGGCTAGGAAAGAGGGATTGTCTGAAGAGCTTGGGCTGGTTGATGAAGCTTCTTTGAATGGAACTGGCATGCTTCACACTTGGTTACTAGTGCAGTTCCATCCTGGAGAATGGTGGTCCAGAAGAAACCTTGCCGGCAAAGGGCTCTGGATCCTATGTGGGAGCCACACATGCCTCCATGTATCTCTGCCAACAGCTCCAGTCCGTCCTCCCAAGGAATGCACTTCAATTTCACGTCATTCGGTCTCCTTCTGTATAGGGCATCATCCACAAACTGGTACATGCTGGACCGACGGGCTACTTTCTCCACTTCTTCCTGTTCCTCAGGGAGTTCCCCTATTTGGAGGAAACAGATGGTGTGTTGCGCCCATGTTGGAGCCTGGGGCTCGACGGCAAGGACTAATGGCTCATCTTCGGCCGTAGGGGCAACTACTTCTACGGCCAGGGCTTGGGGTCCTGCCGGAGGTTGCTGCCCCTCGGCAAGCTTGGGGCACCCGGCAACGTCCTTGCCGGCGGCTCCTGGGAGCTCAGCGGGAAAGTACTTGCCGGGGCCTGCCTTCCTTCATTTGTTCTGTCCTGCTGATGGCTCGACGGATGGCTGGATTAATTGAAGCACAAAGGTACCTGGTTCCATAGGCAACTTGAGGGCAGCGCGTTTTGAAAAGTCGTCGGCAATGTTGTTCTCTGCTCGGGGAACATGCTCCGCTTGTAGACTGTCAAAATGCTCCTCCAACTTCCTCACCTCATCCACATAGGCCTCCGTCAATGGGCTCTGGTAATCCTTGTTAACTTGCTTGACGACGAGCTACGAATCACCTCTGATGATGAGCTTCCTGATTCCGAGGTCTGCCGCGATCCTGAGACCGGCAAGCAATCCCTCGTACTCCACCGTGTTGTTTGTTGATTTTTCTCGGGGAAAGTGCATCTGGACCACGTACTTGAGGCGTTCTCCGGTGGGTGCAACGAGTAGCACGCCGACACTAGCTCCTTGCAGCAAGAAAGCCCCATCGAAGTACATGATCCAATCACGACTCGTCTCCTTGCCGGGAAAGGTGGTCTCTTGAATCTCCTCATCGGGCGTTGAGGTCCACTCTTCTATGAACTCCGCCATGGCTCGGCTCTTGATTGTTGAAGTACTTTCAAACTTGAGGCCAAAGCTCGACAGTTCTAATGCCCATTCCACAATCCTCCCAGTCGCATCCGGGTTGTGCAAGATTCATTGCAAAGGGAGGCGGGTGACGACGGTGATCTCGTGTGCTTGGAAATAGTGCCGCAGCTTTCTCGAGGCCATAAGGAGGCCGAAAAGTAGCTTAGGCATCCCGAAATATCTTGATCTAGCCCCCTGCAAGAGGGAACTGACAAAATAAACCGGGAGCTGCACCACCTTCTTCTTCTGTTCAACTTCGCCCATCTGTGTAGACTCTCTCTTGCTGGGACCGGGACTTGCCAGCGTCAGGCCCTGCCGGGGAGAGCCCCGGCCCACCATCCGACGGCTCTGCTGCTACTGTTGCTTCTTCCTCAAGTTCCCCCTGTGCTCTAGCGCAACACTAACGACTTGATTCGTTGCCGCTAGATATAACAACAACGACTCTTGTGGTTTAGGTGCAACTAGTATTGGCGTGGAGGAGAGGTACTTCTTCAAATCCTGTAGTGCTGCCTCTGCCTCCGGAGTCCGTTTCATTGGACCCGCCTTTTTCAAAACTTTGAAAAAGGGGAGCGCGCTCTCAGCAGATTTGGAGATGAACCTACTTAGAGCAGCAATGCAGCCGGCGAGCCTACGGACGTCTTTGACCCGCCCCGGCGCCTCAATCTGCTCAATCGCTTTGATCTTGTCGGGATTTGTTTCGATCCCGCGTTGAGACACAAAGAACCCAAGAAGTTTGCCGGATGGGACACCGAACACGCACTTCTCTGGGTTGAGCTTGAGGTTGATCTTGCACAGATTTGCAAATGTTTCTTCCAGATCCTGCACGAGCATAGCCTTGTCCTTGGTTTTGACCACTATATCATCCATGTAAGCTTCCGTATTTCTATGTAGCTGGGGCTCAAAACCAATTTGGACCGCTCGGGCAAACGTCGAACCAGCGCTTTTCAACCCGAAAGGCATTCATACAAAACAGTATGTACCACACGGGGTGATGAACGCGGTCTTTTCTTTGTCTTCCTTCACCATGAAGATCTGATGGTATCCTGAATAGGCGTCGAGGAATGACAGCAGGTCACACCCGGCGGTGGAGTCCACAATCTGGTCAATGCATGGCAAAGGGAAATTATCCTTTGGACAGGCCTTATTGATATATGTGTAATCAGTACATAGCCTCCACTTCCCATTTGCCTTACGCACTACTACTGGATTGGCCAACCACGTCGGGTGGAGCACTCCTCTGACCAGGCCTGCCGCCTATAACTTCCTGATCTCTTCGATTATGAACTCTTGCCGCTCCAAAGCTTGCTTCCTGACCTTCTGCTTGACGGGCCGTGCATGAGGGTAGATAGCAAGATGGTGCTCAATCACCTTCCTGGGAACGCCGGGGATGTTGGATGCTTGCCATGCAAACACGTCGACATTCACCCGCAGGAAGGCAACGAGCGGGCTTTCCTATTTGCTGTCACGGGTGGAGCTTATTGTAAAAGCCCCGTCCGTGCCATCCTCCTTGACGGGCACCTTCTTGATCTCTGGTGGTGCTGTCTTGGATTTCTTGCTCTTGCCGGTGGAGCTCTCTGGCACATCCTTGACGGGAGCGCAGCAGTCCGAAGAGGCGTGCTTGCCGGAGTGGGTGCAGGAGGTCTTGCCGGAAGAGGTCTCACCGGAAGAGGGCTTGCCGGCAGAGGCAGAGGTCTTGCCTGTCTTCTTCCCTTCCGGGGCTTCAGCGGCAGGAGCAAGTGCCTTGGCGGCCGTTGCTGCAACTGCCTCCCAGTAGAGCTGGTTGGTGCAGATGAGCATGTCCTTCTTGTCAGAGGGGACGGTGATGATGCTCAGTGGCCCGTGCATCTTCAACGTGTTGTAGGCGTAATGTGATGCTGCCATGAACTTGGCCAGTGCTGGGCGGCCAAGGATCCCATTGTAGGGCAGGAGAATCTTGGCGACATAAAAAACGATCTTCTCTGTCTTGTAGTTCAGCTCGCCCCCGAATGTAGCGTGCAATGTCATTTTACCTTTCGGCTGACTCCTCCCCGGGTTGACTCCTTGAAACGTGTCCGTCTCCTCGAGATCTCCATCGGGGATTTGCACCCTCTCGATCACGGCGGGCGAGATCAAGTACAGACCGGCCCCACCATCAACTAGCACTTTTGTCACCTTGAGGTTGTGTATTATTGGTGAAACCAACAACGGCAAACACCCGACCACAGTTGTGCGATCAGGGTGATCTTCGGTGTCAAAAATGATAGGTGTGCTGGACCATTTCAGTGGCTTCTAGGCAAAGAACAATGGCTCTGCCGCATTGACCTCACGCGCCCACTGCTTCAGCCAACGGTGAGAGGTATGCAACGAGGCGCCACCATCAATGCACATGGCCTCCGTAGCTTTCTGGAACTCGTGCTCGCCGGACTCGTCGTCCTCACCATGATCATCATCGTCCTCCTTGTCACGGTCCCGAGCGGGCCTCTGTTGTTGATTATCCTTGCCGCGACGACCTCCTTGGCTGCCACACTTCTTGTCGGACCCCTCAGCACCATCCTGTCCCTTCTCCTTGTCCCGCCTCTCATATTCAGCTTTCTGTTTCTCTGTAAGCAGCTCAACCTATCGGCAGTTCTGGAGGTCGTGGCCCTTGGTGCGATGGATCCTGCAATACTGCTTGTCGGAGCCTCCTGGCTTGTCGGCAGCCGCCAAGGCCCGGCAGGCGGCGCACCTGGCAACTTCCTTGTCGGGGTCATCAGCCTTGGCCTTCTTGGCGGCGCCGGGGTCACCGGATCCCTCAACGCAAGCAAGGTCTTGCCCTTACGCTTCCTATTGCGGTGTCGGCCCTTCTTTGCTGGGGCGGCGGTGTCTTCGTCTGTGGAGTCGGTTTCCGCACCGGCATCTTCGCCGGGGTACTTCCTTCCTTCTTCAGCCCGGGCACATCTGTCAGCCAGAACATAAAGCTCAGCTACATCCTTGACCTTGTTCATCGCCAGCTCTTCACGCATCTTGTGGTTGCACACATTCTGATGGAAGGCACTGATGACAGCGGCAGGTTGAACATCTGGGATGTTGTACTGCACACGGCTGAACCTTTGTATGTACTTGCGCAAGGACTCGCCGTCCTTCTGGGGGATGACATGCAAATCGCGTGCCTGGCCAGGAGCTTGGTGGCCTCCGGTAAAGGAGCCAACAAACTTGTGGCACAGATCCGACCAAGAAGAGATGGAATCCACTGGCAGGTGCATTAACCATGACATGACATTGGGCTTAAGTGCCAATGGAAATTAGTTGGCGAGCACCTTGTCGTCGCGAGTTCCGGTGGCTTGCATCGCGATGGTGTAGATGCTGAGGAATTCCGACGGGTGAGTCTTGCCGTTGTACTTTTTCCCAACATCAGGCTTGAACGTGCGGTGGGAGGGCCACTGGAACTACCGCAGCTCAAAGGTAAAGGCCGGACAACCCACCTCGTAAGGTAGGTCGCCGGAACCCCCCGGCGTTGGGCGGTCCATAGTGGGCCCCGCACACCTATCTGACTGATGGCGCACTTCCCGCCGCCGCTCGATGGTGGTCCGAGCATCCTCCTGAGCTCGCTCTCAAAGAACTTGAAGTTGGTCGCAGCGGGCCCGTGGGTCGGACAACGCTGTGGAAACGTTGTCACAAGCATCGGCACGATGAGCCGGCGGCTGTTGTTGTTGGCGTGGGGGAGGGGAGTGCACCGTGGTCGCAGCACCCCCAGTCCTCCCTCTTCCGGTGTGCACCGGCTCTACCGAGCACCGGCACGAGGGTCCCGCTAGCTGCGGTTCATCTTTTTTGGCGAAGCTGATGAGGCTCCGGATGGTGGCCCTCCACTCGTCGAGCTTCTCCGCAGCGGGAGGGAAGTCGAGGAGCAGTTGCACGCGCCCCAACGCTTCTGCTAGCGTGGGTGGCGGCGAAAGCTGTGTGGACGTGATGCGCTCCGACTTCTAACCATGTTAGACGGAGCTCTATCACGGTCTCGCGGTCTTGCGGCACTTCCGCCAGCGTCCAGGTACGCAAGCCGGCCTGGTGCATCCTGAGAGTGACGCAAAGGGCTCTTCCTGCGGCGGCGCCCGGGGGCACCGACGTCGTGGCGTTGCTCATCGCGCGCGTCCTGAGAAGGCCGCGGCGTGGGCGCGGGTTGGGGTGTCATAGAGGTTGCCGCGCCACCTGTGGGCAGCATGGCCCCGCCCCCGGACCCAGCGGCGTGTGGCTCGTCGTCCTGGATCCGAACGATGCCGCTCGCCTGGATCCCATTCCCAGAGTGTCGTGGATGCTCGCGGGCCGTGCCTCCGGCACCATCCGTGGCCACCCCGCCGCCTGCCCGTTCTTGCGCAGACGGTCCTGCTCCGGACGACCCAATTGCTGTGGTCCCCTTCTTCTTGGGGGCCATCGCGATGATGAAATCGATGCGCTAGCTTCTAAATCAGATTTTTCACAGCTTGCTCGCCCCTACCTGGCGCGCCAAAGATGTATGAGTTCATGAACGACACCTATGGGATCACAAGGAATCCCTACTACGGTTGGCGGGGCACGGGGCTGTGCAAAGAGTGGGTCTAGAAGATCAACGCGGGGGAATTTTATCCAGGTTCGGGCCGCAAACGATGCGTAATACCCTAGTCCTGCTTTGGTGTATATTTCATGTTCTTGAGCTCTTGAACTAGTTGCGGTGCATCCCCAGCCCAAAAAGTCCAAATCCTTCCTCACTACACCTCGGGCCTCCTTTTATACGTCAAAGGGGTCGCCACAGTGGCACACAGGAGGTGGAAAGCATCTATAGTGTACAAGTTTATCGCCTGGCATCATAGGACAAGCCCATTTAATGCGCTACCGACGTGCCCTCTTGCTTTATCAGGGACGACAAAGAAGCTCGTCCCGTCTGTCGCCGCCTCACCTCGCTTCGACGCGCGTCCAAGCTGATGAGGCATGCAGCGCCACACTGGCTAGCTGGTTGCTGCGCTGGTGCGGTGGCATGGTCTTCACGAAGATCTGCATGCCACCACATAGGTGCTTGCCTGGTTGGCCTAGAAGCTGCATGCTGCCACGTAGGTGTGCCCCTAGTTGGCAGGCTGGCTGCTGCGTTGGAATGGCCATGGGGCAGCGAAATCTTGGTAGACGTGGGCCTGACTGCGGCCCTGCAGATGTCCCCGGCAAGGGTCTTGCCAGGGTCTTGTGGGCGTCCCCGGCAAGGATCTTGCCCGGGGCTTTCGTCTTATGGTTTTCATCTAGTCTTGTAGGCCTTTGGTCTTCACAAAGATCTGCATGCCACCACGCAAGCGCCTCCCGAGCCTTGGCTCCAATGTTGTCAATGGTGTCGGAACTCTCAGGCTCAAGGGTGGCGTTCTTACTGGTGTTGGGTATGTTGTCCCGGCAAGGCCCTTGCCGGGGCCACGTAGGCCGCCCCGGCAAGGCTCTTGCCGAGGCAAGCCCACCTTTTCCCCTTGCTCTTCATGCCTCTGGCTTGAGCGCTGCTCTAGTAGTCTTGTATCTTTGCTTCCTCTGCCCCGCTAAGTGTGGTCGCAGGTGTGGCTACAACTGCCCGTGCACAAGTAAAGGGGTACAGAAAGGCCCCTACTTTTGTACACCAACACTACTCCACAATGCATTCCCTTAGGCCCAAATATGGTGAAGTGTCATGTAGTCGACGTTCACATGACACCACTAAG
Source organism: Triticum aestivum (assembly GCF_018294505.1). Taxonomy (NCBI): domain Eukaryota; kingdom Viridiplantae; phylum Streptophyta; class Magnoliopsida; order Poales; family Poaceae; genus Triticum; species Triticum aestivum. The sequence goes on from NC_057811.1 coordinate 287,251,184, forward strand.
AGAATCACAACATACATACTATCAAAATATCGAACACATATCAAGTTCACATGATTACTTGCAACATGATTTCTCCCGTGACCTCAAGAACAATAGTAACTACTCACAAATGATAAACATGCTCATGATCAGAGGAGTATTAAATAGCATATTGGATCTGAACATAAAATCTTCCACCAAATAAACCATATAGTAATCAACTACGAGATGTAATCAACACTACTAGTCACCCACAAGCACCAATCTATAGTTTTGGTAACAAGATTGAACACAAGAGATGAACTAGGGTTTGAGATGAGATGGTGATGTTGAAGATGTTGATGGAGATTTCCCTCCCCAATATGGGAGAGTTGTTGGTGATGATGAGGACGATGATTTCCCCCTCCGGGAGGGAAGTTCCCCCGGCGGAATCGCTCCACCGGAGGGCAAAAGTGCTCCTGCTCAAGTTCCACCTCGAGGCGGCGGCGCTTCGTCCCGAAAGTCCTCTCCTTATTTTTTCTAGGTCGAAATGACCTATATACAGGAAGTTGGGCACCGAAGGTGGGCCTGGGTGAGCACAACCCAGCAGGGCGCGCTTGGGCTCCCTAGCGCGCCCAAGTGGGTTGTGCCCACCCAGTGGGCCCCCTCTGGTATTTATTTGCACCAATAATTCTTATATATTCCATACAAAATCGTCGTGAAGTTTCAGCTCATTTGGAGTTGTGCAGAATAGGTAGCCTGACGTAGCTTTTTCAGGTCCAGATTTCCAGCTGCCGAAATTCTCCCTCTTGTGTGTACCTTGCAAATTATGGGAGAAAAGGCATTAGAATTACTCCAAAACCATTATTATGGATAAAAATATTATAAATAACAGTAAGAAAACATGATGCAAAATGGACGTATCGGATAGCAATTTGTCGAGTTCCCAACCGCTCTTGGGATTACACGAACTATGAAGTTGTTGCTATCTTCGACAAGCTTGTTGCCATCCTTACTTTCATGCCTCGATGGATATTGCTCAAAAATTAATTTCTGTACACGGATGAGTACTGTGATGCAATTGAATACCAGCATCTTGTGTTTGTTGCCACTACTCGTGGCACTGTTTTTGCATGGAATCCTTATGGTTTCGGTACGTTTGTCTTCCATCGTAATTATAATTGTTTTATCGATATGCATGCGGGTTATCTAGTTTCCTATTACTAATTAACCTTCTTGTGTTTCCAAGGTCATGTGAACACTCCACCACCTATACTTGAAAAATTTTATAACCAAGGGGGAGATGACGATGGTGATGATCACAAGCATGAGGATGAGTAGGACCTATATACTCAGTGGCGCCTGGAAACTTATTCCAATGGATCACCTCTTCTTGTCTGTATACAGTGCACTACTGATGTTACTACTAAGGAAGCAGGTGTTGTCTCCCATGGTCGCACTCTCTGGACCTATTCCAACATCCGTTGTAGGGTATTCGGGATGGATACTAGTGCGCTAGCGCCAACACCTTCTCCCTGGTTCAATATTGATAGTCTTGGTGAAAACTCGCTCTTCCTTGGACAAAACTATCCAATGATGGTGAAAGGCGATCCAGCTGCTCTGGACACAACGTTATTACCATTTATGAGAAACAACTATATCTATACCTCGGACATTGCTATGGTTCCCTACCCTGGCTATCACAATATGCGTCCTGATATAGTCCGCTTCAGCCTGGATGATCAGTCCTGCGTTGGTCTCGATATTGACAATAGATGGCCCTTCCCAGAGGCTTACCTATGGTTCAAAGAAAGCGTTTCCAACGCCAAGGATTGGTTGAGCTGAAGTTCATTTCATTGCTTGTTATTTGTTGTGTGATGAAAACTTTAGTATTTACTAGAATGTTTTGTTGGAAATAATCTATAATCCAACATGTATCCTCGTTGTCATTGTGTGTTGATGACTTGTTGTATGTAATGAATGGTACATTTGCATATGCATGTCATAAACTCAATTTATGAATGGTTTTCGAGTCACTTCTTAGAGTGTGAGTACCGTAGTAGTATTGCTAGCATCCGGTTATATGAAGTTGCCACATCACATAGAGCCAACCTAATAGTGGAGTATGCTAGCACAATAGTTAGTTCTAGTTAGATCAACTAGAGCTAGTGTCACACGGAGGCCGAGAAATATGGTGATAGCGTGACTGCGTGAGGTGGGCTTGTACGTAGTATGATGTAGGCACAGGGCTTGCTGTGTTTCCTACTCCTCCGGTCTAAATGTGGAGAAGATTTGGTCGAGTTCTTCCTCCTTTTACCGACACGTGGGACATCCAGCATCCAGGTCATTTCATGCAAGAAAATGGAATGCTAGTTAAAGCCACGTGATGTGCATCTTGGGTTAAACTGTAAATAGAATCTTTCTCTTGAGTAACTCCAAAAGCGGCCACCGAAGATCTTTATTGGATTTGTTTTTATCACCAACACGTCGAGGTGAAAGATGTGCATGTTCAGTGGGTCGTCTTGCGTTCTCACTGACATGTGGGACCGCATGTGAAAAAACAGACGATGGGCTCCGCGCATCTGCTGGCTGGCTAAGAAGAGAGAGAGAGAGAGAGAGGAGGGTTGAGCACGGACTCCAGGAAATTTCATGACAATGTGAGTAGTACTAGTGGTGTACCATACTCCTAGAGAGATAATGTGTTCGCTCTACGTAACCAGCACCTCAATATAGTGGGGTGGCATGGGGCAGAACTAGCATTTATGTCTAGCAGTACGGCACACACCACCCACATGAGTCCCATCTGACCCCAATTTTCTTGGAGTCCATGCCACAGCCATCCCTTCTCCCTCCTGCTTTCTCAGCCATCGCGCGGTGGGCGGGGTGGGGTTTTGTCGATAGTTGGTTTTCTCAACAACGTTCCCACTTGTAAGTGAAAATGCAACACACCACGCATTCCCCTTTGAGCGGCGTGCCGGACCAACCGTGTGGGGGTGCGACGCGAACACGACAGGCTTTTCCTTTTGAACTTGAACTTGTAAAATTTGGTTCTACTCCATGGCACGACCGATAGATAGAAATAACTATTTTCCCTAGAGTAATGAGAAGTTTGGTTCTGGCGCAGTTCATGCATGGAGTACGTACGAAAATTATGAAGTTGATGCGAAATATAAGATAATTACTAGTAAAATATACTACTACATGGATTGACGGAAAGATAAAGATACATACGGATCCATCAATGACTGTCGGCGTTCTGGGAATGGGGGTCCCCAAACTTGCCTGCCTGTGGGGCCCGTACGGCCCATCTTCACCAACAAGCACTCAAGACCCTCGCGAGGGGCCAAGCCTCGTGAGGCACACGACGCAAGACCTCCTCGGGAGCGGCCTCACCAGACTGGCTCGCGAGGGGCGGAGAGATCAAGGCAAGGCAAACCTCGCGAGGTTCTCGTGACGTGAGCCATGATGACCAAGACCAGGCAGGCGCCAGCGCACACAGTGTCCTTGTTTCCGCTTTGGTGCTAAGGAAGCAAGCGCAGGCGAGGAGTACCGAGGCATCAAGCGAACTTTTCCATATCGGTGCAAAGAGACCAAGACTAGCAGGACGGCAAGATGGAGGTCACCGTGGAGCGCAAGGTGGCGTCACCACCAGTGCCTTTTGCAGGCAAAGACTGCTTTTGTCAGGATAAGCTGTACTATATGTCCCCTTTCAAATTGGCCATTGTTGGCTCCCTTCCCGCTCAATATTTGGGGAGAGGACCAGGGCCTCTATAAATAGGACTAGCCACAATAGTAGGAGGCATCTCATCTTGAGTAATCCTCACCCACACAAGTCCACCGAGCACAAGAACACCTCGCTTCAGGAGGCTGTTCTTCCCCTTGTACTGTTCATCCTCAGCCCAAGAGGCAACCCACCACCACCACATTGGAGTAGGGTATTACACCACAACGGTGGCCCGAACCAGTATAAATCTCGTGTCCTTTGTGTTGTGAGTTCGTCGAGTTAGCCCTTGAGATCTTAGCGCAGCTAGGAGGTGGATCGGTAGGGGGAGATCTTCGTGCGCACCCTAGTGTTCGAACCTTGAGGGTTTTGCCGGAACCCGAGATCCGACATTTGGCGCACCAGGTAGGGGTGCGCCGAAGCTTCCCTTCCATCGCTCCGCACCCCGTTGCTTCATCGTCTCCATGGCGGATGCTCGCCAAGCTCGCGCTAAGCGTCCGGCTGCCCTCGCCGCCCGCGTCACCTAGACGGCTCCCGTCGGCGGGCCACCCCGTCGTTCTCCGTCACCTGCCGCCAACGCCACCACCGGCCCGGCGGGGAACAAGCAGCAAGCATCCTCGCTGCACTCCTCGGTGCGGCGGGACGGCCGCACCGCCACTCCATCGCTGACCCCGGCCGGTTCGTCATCCCACGCTCGTCGCGCTCCCGTGGACGTGCAGGCCGCTCTGTGCATGGCGTGCAAGCTCCTGCGCTACCGCCCCGTCGACGACCTCTATGAGGACTGGCTCGACTGGATCGCCGAGCTTGTCAGCGCCACAGGGGGCTCCCCTGCGCCGTCCCTCTCGCTGCCTCGCCCTTCGCCAGCCATGGGCGGCGTGGCTCACGGAGCCCGTCCACCACCTCTGCACCAAGACGGCACCCTGGCGCCAAGGCACGCGGCTCCGCGGCGCGACCCACCGCGTCCGGCGCCCGCGCGCGGAGAAGGAAGCTGCCAAGAAGTCCCTCGCCCGCAAGAGAACGCTCCACCGCTTCCCGCACCACCGCGTCAGGATCGCTTGCCGTGGCAGGGCCCCGTGCCGCTTGCCGTGGCGGCGCGCAGGCCCCAAGACCAGGCCCCACCTCCAAGACGGGCCCCGGTGACCACGGCCGGTTGCCGCGCCTTCACCCCAGAGCTGCGTAGCGTCGCCTGGCCGGGCAAGTTCAAGCCAGACCCGCCTCCACGGTACGACGGCACCCCCAACCCCGCGGAGTTCCTGCAGCTCTACGAGCTGAGCATTGAGGCGGCCAACGGCGACGAGAAAGTCATGGCGAACTGGTTCCCCATGGCTCTCAAGGATGGTGCGCGTTCGTGGCTCCCGAACCTGCCTCCACGCTCGATCTCCTCCTAGGAAGTCATGCGCGACCGCTTCGTCGCCAACTTCCAGGGCACTCGCGACCGCCCACCGGCCGCGGGGGACCGACGCCGTGTCAAGCAACCACCAGGAGAGACCCTCCACAAGTACATCCAGCACTTCAACAACGTTCGCCTCAAGATCCCCAAGGTGACGGACGAGGCCATCATCTCTGTGTTCTCTGATGGTGTCCGCGACGTAAAGATGAAGGAGGAGCTCGCCATCCATGAGGAGCTTTGCACGTCTCTGGAGCTGTTTAACCTGGCGACCAAGTGCGCAAGAGCTGAGGAAGGGTGCCTCTCCCTCCTCGAGCTCCCAGCTGCGGACCAGGAGCAGAAGAAGGCCAAGGCCAAGGACGTGAAGCGCAAGGGAGCAGCCGTGCTCGGGGCGGAGCCGAACACCAAGCCCGGAAGAGACCAGCCCGAGTCATCCAAGGACGGCCGACCGTTCTGCGCCTTCCACAACTTGCATAGCCACAACACCAGAGACTGTCAACAGCTCAGAGCCATTCGAGAAGGACGCTTCTATCGATGCCCCAAGCGCAACGACCGGGGCTACGGCCGAGGAGGAGGATGTGGTGGCGGACGCTGGGATGACCGTGGCCCACGCCAGGAGTGGCGCGACCGGCCTCGTGAGGACCGCTGGCAGGATCAGCCTCGCGAGGGAGGCTGGAGGGATCAGCCGCACGAGGATCGTCCTCAGGGCAATGCTGGGCTCCCTCCGCTGCCGCCACCACCAAGAAGGAACGACGACCACCATCAGGACGAGGGGGCTGGGGGCTTCCAGGAGCCGCGTGCCATCGCCTATATCCTGGGCGGAGCTCAAGCCCCAGCCTCACAGCGCGTCTTCAAGCAGTTTGCGCGCGAGGTGAACGCAGTCCTCCCCATGCTCGAAGCCACACGCCCGCTCAGGTGGTCCAAGTGCGCCATCACCTTCAGTTCGGCAGATCAGCTCAAGTGTTGGGCCACTGCTGGCGTTCTCCCCATGCTATGTTCACCCGTCATCAGCAATGTACAAGTCACCAAGACTCTCATCGATGGCGGCGCAGGGCTTAACGTCTTGTCTGTCAACACGTTCGACAACCTTCAAGTGCCCTACGACCAGCTTCAGCCTACCAAGCCTTTCTCAGGAGTGACCGACGGTTCCACCACACCGATAGGGCAGGTCCGCCTCCCTGTCACCTTCGGAGAACGCAACAACTACCGCACCGAGCTCATCGACTTCGACGTCGCCCACATCCGTCTGCCGTACAATGCAATCCTCAGATATCCAGCCCTGGCCAAGTTTATGGTGGTGACCCATCATGGCTACAATGTCTTCAAGATGCCAGGAAGTGGCGGAATCATCACGGTCCCATGCGAAGAAAGAGATGCGGTGTGCTCCCTCGAGCGTGCCTTCCAAGCTGCAGCAATCGACGACCCCAACAGCAAGGGCGAGTGCCCTCCTGAGGGCACGCCTAAGAAGAAGAAGCTCCTCCGCGCAGGGCCTCGGGCAAGCGGCGCCTCAAGCGGCGCCATAACTGGGTCGGCGCCTGCACCTGGGGCGCCTCCCTCCATCACATAGGAAAGCGCGCCCGACGCCCTTCTCGGGCAGGGCTCGGGGGCTCTCTTCTGGAGGGCCTCAGACCTTGCCAACATCACGAGGGAGGCTCTCGGGCACCATCTGGAGGTGTGCTTTGTGGCACGTTTCCCTCACGAGGACGCAAGGCAAGGAGCGCCCACCGCTCAGGAGTTCATTACCAGGACCACTCAAGAATTGCAGGATGCGAGGGCTATGCGCTGCGACCGCCGCTCACCACGCGCAGCTCCCCATTCAGGCGAGGATGCCGGGCTGCGCGTCTGCGTCGACGTCTTAGGGCTCAACAGGGCGCGTCTCAGGAGCCCTTCTAGCCTTCGCACGTGGGACGCTGCGAGGGTCCACCGCACAGCTACGTTCGCATGCCTTTTGGACTACCGAGCGTGGCGTCTGCCTATCAGCACAACCTGCGGCGTGCCCTGGCGACTCAGGAGGCCAGGCACCATGCCGTCCTGACGGAGATGGAGACGGTCCTCAAGGAACTGCTTGGACCTCCAAAGCGTCCCGAGGCTCAGGGCCCCGGCGACTCGTGAGGAACAACCCCTTCACCGCGTACTTCCTCGACGTACCTTCAGCTGCCCCAACATCCCTTCATCAACAGAACCAGGTGACATTTTCCAAGTTTATTTAGCTGGGAGCGCCCCCCCGGGCTGCATCATTCCCAGGCCACGTGGGTCCGTCCCTGTGGCATGTACCCCTTTTTATGTCTTTAGCTTACCTTGCTGGGGGGCGCCCCTCGGGCTGCATCATCCCCAAGCCGCTCGGGCCTGACCCAGTGGCATGTATCTTCCCTGCTTTACCTAGGCCGGTTTGCTTTCCATGCTTAATCTACCTATGACTATCACCTTCTTGATTGGCACTTACCCCGGGAGTTGCTCACTCTGGCATGGCGCTTGTGCTTGGGTCCGTCCCTGCAACGTCGACAAATCTGAGCGGCCGAGCTCTAGCCACGTGCGCCACCTCACCGGGCCCTCAGTGCCCCCGTTCTCTGGCAAAGCGATCAGTGGCCGCCCGGCAACCATAATGGCAAACTGTGTCTCTCCTTGTGCTGGCTTGCAGGAATCTCCTGAGGACGACGGCAGGCGGCACCGCGAGCTCCATCTTCCCCCGTGCGCTCCGCTTGCGCGTTAAAAGGGGGGCTCCTCAGCATCGCGACTCAGAAGCTCTTACTGGCTCTCCAGCCCTCACCCCCTGGCCTTGACCACGACACGCGACTTGGCATACAAGCGGCGGCTGAGCTCGCTCGAGGGCCGGGACCTGAGGACGTAGAGCACAAAGGAGAGCGCGGAGAAGAGGGAGAGGCTCGTATGGGCCTGGCCTAGCTATGCTACGGACACCTATGCCCGAATCTGGTGCGTCGCGAGGAACCGACTCCGGACCGTCAAGATAAGTCTCGTGCCCGGGTTGGCTAAACCGCTAAGGACTAGGAGCCACACTAGCCGCAGCCCTGCTGCAGCAACCTCACCGCCCTTTCCTATCTCTCGACGTCTGCTTGAGCGCTAAAGGGGACCTCCTGAGCATCGCGCCTCAGGGGCTCTTACTGGACCTCGGGCCGCTCACCTCCTGCCCTTAACCACGGCACGCGACCTAGCATACCAGCGACGGCTGCAGCCTGCCTGGGGACCGGGACCTATTAGCGTAGAGCACCAAGTCATCGCGAGGTCGGAAAGGGGAAACCGAGCTAAAGCAGGACTCGCGCTCGCGCAAGTTCATAATAAGGACAATATTGACAAAGGCATTACAAACCCTTTACATGCCCCCGCGGGGTACTCCTTGATTCCTCGCAAGGAACAAAAGACAAGAACTTCGGGAATCCTATCTACACGCGCCCTGTGGATGACGCCATCATCGACGGTGGGATATCAGAGGCCGGAGCCAACCTCATCCAGATTAGCGGCGGCGGCGGCCCGACGCTGCAGCCCTGCTCCGGGCTCGGCCAGAGCTTGGGGGCACGTAGCTGTCGTCGCTCATCTCTGGAGTCTCGTAGAGCTTGGGAGAATCGCTGGACTCCCAAGTGTCGCTGCGGCTTCCAGAGGAGCCACCGGCGACACAGGCAACGGGCTCTGCCCCTGCAGCAGCGTTAGCCTGATGACCTCTCCGGGAGCAACACTCCAGACAGCGGCCTTCAGCGTCGAAGACCTTGAAGAACAGCGTGGAGGCGCCGTCATATGCGAAGTGGATTGCGAGGGCGCCCTCCGCATGACACACCCGGGCGACCTCGCCCCACCCTCTGGTCATGAAGATCTTGCCCAAGGAGATCAACCTCCACTCCTGTCGCCGGCGTGTCGCAGTCGGCGTGCTACAGCCAAAGCTCAAGGGGCCCCCTCGGCGGCATCTCAAAAGAAAAGAAGGAAGGGAAGCGAATCCAGGTGCTCGGGGGCATCGCCGCCCACAGCACGAGCTCGCGCGAGGAGTCTGTGTCATGGACTCCAGGAGCAGCGACGCGCGCCACCACGGCACGGCGACCATGGCCGCGGCGCGCGCGCCGACGCTCGTCGCCTCTCCCTCCTGAGCCCCCAGCTTGGGCGTACAGGGGTAATGGATACCCAGGAGGAGGCCGCTCGCACCAAGGCCTCGTCACCACCTGCATCGCCGCCGCGCCGCGGCGGTGGACTGGCCTCTTCTTCGGCGGGAGCGGCACCGGCCCGTCGAGGGGAGTCTTTCCTTTCTCCACGGCAGAAAACCTCCGGATGGGCGCCATTGGTGTCGCAGCATGCAATGGAGCAAGGAGGAAGGAGCTTGCGGAATGGGAAGAGATGAGCGACGGGGGCTCCGCCCCCTCCCCATTTATAGTAGGATAAGGCCAACCAGCGCCCCCCACGATCACAGGTAATGATGGTTTTTCCTTGCATGTCACAGGGACTTGTCAAGTCGGGCAGTTGCCGAGGCAGCATGGGGAAGCGGAGACACCCACGTCCAATCAACCGCCACGCGTCGACCAAGGCCGCAGGCTATTGGGGCCCGCGGCGCTCCGCACTTGCCCTTTGGCTTTGCCTCGAAGCCAAGCCCGAGCGCGCCTTGGGCCCGGGGGCTACTATCGGCATTCTGGGAACGGGGGTACCCATACTTGCCTGCATGCGGCCCATGGCGTGGCTCTGCAAGCGGGCCCGTACGGCCCTTCTTCACCAACAAGCACTCAAGACCCTCGCGAGGGGCCAAGCCTCCCAAGGCGGACGACGCAAGACCTCCTCGGGAGCGGCCTCACCAGACTGGCTTGCGAGGGGCGGAGAGATCAAGGCAAGGCAAACCTCGCGAGGTTCTCGTGACGTGAGCCATGACGACCAAGACCAGGCGGGCGCCAGGCGGGTGCCAGGCGGGCGCCAGCGCGCACAGTGTCCTTGTTTCCTCTTTGGTGCTATGGAAGCAAGCGCAGGCAGGAGTACCGAGGCGTCAAGCAAAGGTTTCCATATCGGTGCAACGAGACCAAGACCAGCAGGACGGCAAGACGGAGGTCACCGTGGAGCCCAAGGCGGCGTCACCACCAGATCCTTTTGCAGGCGAAGACTGCTTTTGCTAGGATAAGCTGTACTAGCTGCCCCCTTTCAAATGGGCCGTTGTTGGCTCCCTTCCCACTCAATATTTGGGGAGAGGACCAGGGCCTCTATAAATAGGACTAGGCACCATAGTAGGAGGCATCTCATCTTGAGTAATCCTCACCCACACAAGTCCACCGAGCACAAGAACACCTCGCTTCATGAGGCTGTTCTTCCCCTTGTACTGTTCATCCTCAGCCCAAGAGGCAATCCACCACCACCACACTGGAGTAGGGTATTACACCACAACGGTGGCCTGAACCAGTATAAATCTCGTGTCCTTTGTGTTGCGAGTTCGTCGAGTTAGCCCTTGAGATCTTAGCGAAGGTAGGACGTGGATCAGTAGGGGGAGATCTTCGTGCGCACCCCAGTGTTCGAACCTTGAGGGTTTTGCCGGAACCCGAGATCCGACAACGACATCCTCACGCCCTAGGGCGCCGGGTCACCAACCAACGTGTGAGGAGCAGCAGCGTTGGCGGCGACCTCAACGTGCTTCTGAACAATGCGGTCCAAGGTTGCCCTGCGGTCCAAGAAGGCCAGTGTCCCATCGTCCTCCTCTTGCATGTAGTAGCCCTTGCAGACAATTCGTGCATAGACGTGGGTGATTATGTCGATGGTGTCTTGCTACACTAGGCGCTGTGCGGCGAGCACGACCTCGAGGTGGACATTCTCCGGCGCGACGGCGGGCAGTCATAGGGCCACCAGTGCGTCGAAGAGGTTGTCACCATAGAGGCCGTTGAGGGTGGCGGGCGGTCGCAGGCCAGCGTCGTCGACCATCTGGCACAGCCGGCTGATGCTCGCGCTCATCGCCTCCATGGGCCTAGCTTCTAGTCAACTGATCTTGCGATTGGATTGATCACTCTTGCCCTTGGTTAGGGTGCGTAGGTGTGTAGGATTTCGTAGATTGGACTGGCGGGGAGCCTTTATATGAGAAGTGCAGACTGCGTTGCATTCACGTGTGTGTTGGCCATCTACTCCTCGGCCCTCCCTCTGTGCCCGAGCAGTATAGTCATCTCACCGAGACCAAGTTGGGGCAAAACGAGAGAACTTTGATGTTTACTAGTTTATTGGTCCCCTTTGCATTTCGCGCCAAGTTTTGACCTTTGATTTAACTAATAAAACGTTAATGCATGTAACCAAAAATGTTGTGCTAAGTAGTCTCAAGTCATTGAATTCATACACACCCCACGTCTCCTATTGGGTGATTTATTTTTTCGTGGCAAAAAAACAGGGAACGAGGTGGGTAGTTAATGCACCGCGCCTAAAAGTTTTGGGATTATTTGGTTTTCGTAACATGACTAATGCACTAGTACAGAGGGAGTACAATAGTAGTCTTTGATTGCAATTTTTTGTTAGCTTACCAAGCTGAGCGCTCAGTGAGTACAATAGTAGTCTGATTGATGAGACTTCAGATTTGATCCATCTACCGGAAGGGAGAGTGTATAATATCATCGGGAACTACGTTCAAAACCGAATAAGACAATACTCCATGTATTTATGTATAGAGGGAGTAGTATATTTTTTGTGACATGCATTATTAGATATTGCTAGTCAAATACTAAATCCAGACAGATGTGGTAGTACTACTAAATCCAGATGGTGGTGCTAGACTAGTAGTAGTACTACCAATGTAGTACTAGTACTGTACTACGCGTTGGTCAAATTACTCCTCACAGTGAAGTGACAAGACTCTGCGCCGGAGATGACACCTGAGTGTAGGCGCCGTATTCGGCATACCAAAGTCTACCTCACCGTGTGCAGTCACTATCATCATGGCTGTAGAGCTAGCCTGCTTACAACTAGCTATGTTCGACATAATTTCCCGTGCGTTGCCACGAGTATCTCTACCCTTTTCTTATACGAGTAAGATGCCTGTGTATTGCACGGAACACCAAGATTGGGGGTGGACGGCGGCGGCGGCCATCGCACCAGATTGTTCCATGGCCTTCTAGATGTGGTGGGGAGGAGATTAGGATGATTGTGAGAGACAAGGAGTTGTTTGTAAATAGGGAACAAGTGCGGGCATCTGTTTGCAAAACTACAGAAGTTTACTTTGCATGCGTCAGATCTAGATCCGACGGCTATTGGTGAAAGATGGCAGGCACACCATCATCACCAACTCAGGGCCTCTTTGATTCGCAGGACTTTGAAAACGCAGGAATAGGACACGAGAATATTACAAGTTTCAAACTGATATTACAAATGTTAGGAGTAATGCTGCACCTACGAAGAGGGAATTATTTGGAAGTTTACGTAAGAACTTTCATTACTTTAGGTGGATGCAGCACTATCGTACAAACTAAAATCCACCGCCCTGACAAGTCCCTAATGGGCAAATAAATTTTTGAGTCTCTAGCGACTTGATGTTAAAAAAATCAGCTTCTCTGGAGACTTTGTCATTTTGGCATAGACGCTTGCGATGATCAGCACGCCATTCATTGTTGCACCAGAGAACGCCAAACCTCATTACCTTGAGCACACTTGCCTCCAGAACAAAGAACCTGGCCAATTTAATCTCAGATGTGCTGCGTCGGTAGTTGATCAGATCAATTTCTGTAAGATGGAGATCGAGGCATTCGATGAGATTGTTATAATGCAGCACATTTTTCACTTTTGGATCTTTTTTATCTGCAAAAGAAGATAACATATTAGAGCAGCTGGCTGTATAAGATTGCCGTGTGATCAAGAGGTACCAATATCATTCGCTCATACGATACGGTTGGCTCTAAGGCTAGTGATATTTGTTCACTCTATCTCTTTCTTTCTCCTTCCTCTCATTTACCTAGGAGCACGTGAAGATCTTGGGCATTTGTTGCCTTCCACTATGTGGCCGATGCCATATTTCTCAAAAGTATGCCACATAATACGCATCGATGTCAAATCAAAATATTTTGGCACCGCTCTATTGATGTGAGAGAGTTGGCACCACTGTGCACACAGACCCACATGTATAAACAAATCAATCAAACCAACTACACCATCCTCTCACTCTCCCAAACAAGTGCTTTTTATTGCCTCAGTGCTCTCCCTCTCCCACACAAGTGTTTTTTCATTGCATGAGTTAATTTGGCACCAGAGCATAGTAGGTGATCCAGATTGGGGCACCAGGTGAGCAATGGAGGGGCATCGATGCCAAATGAATCACAAGTGAATTTGGCACATGTTTTGGCCTACGTAGTGGAGGGCCGTTATAGCCCACTTTTGTACTACCTCGTATTTAGTGTAAAATTTTGACCATAGATTTACCTAAGAAAATGCCAATGCATGTCACCAAAAATTATACCATTTGAAATTATGTTCAATACGAATCCAACAATACAATTTTTAGTGACATGCATTAACATTTTGTCAGTTAAATCTATGGTCAAATTTTGATACTACAAAATAGGAAGAGTAAACCAGGACAGAGGTAGTACTTGCTCTTAGGGTAACCACAGAGTTACAAGTCTAAGTTACTTGCCACTATGACTAGCCTAGGCTACTAGTAGTACAACAAAAAAAGATGCAGGTGATCACGTGAGAAAAAAATACTAAAAACATTTCTTTCGGTGCAGTGTAGATGCAATTTTGAACACTACACTTGTCATCATAATTTGGGAAAATTACGAAAAAATTGAGCTACATTGTGATTACCATTTACTAATAGGAAAGAAGTTTCACCTCAATGAGTAGCTTCTTCGTGCACGGGAAGCGTGTAAGGAATCCAACAACCTTATCCAGATTGGGGCCGATAGATTTTATTGCCAAGATCTTCATTGTGCGCACAGACTGGGTCAAGCTTGTGGGAATCATTTTCTAGATGACAGTCGTAAATACATCAAGAAGAAATTTAAAAATGTGAATTTCAAGAAGGTGGAGAAGAAGATGAGTGTGGTACCTGAACGACTACGGGTCCAATAAAGAGTTTAAAGAATTTGGCAGACGAGTACACCAGCGCTGTCAATTTCGGCGCGTCAATGACCCTGATTTTTGTTGGACCTTCTAGATCAGATACAAGAAATTTCTCAAGGAAAGGCGCATTCTCAATGACCATAACGTGGAACAGCTGGAGTGATCTCTTCCCAATTGATGTCTTGTTCCGGGGCCAACAAGACACATAAATCCATCGAAGATTCGTCCAGGTCATGTGGAGGCTAATGAACCCGTGGATCTGCCGAAGACGAAGGTACTCGAGCACAGTATAGCTGCGGAGCAGGTGCTCCATAGCCTTCTTCGAGATGCCAATGTCGAAGAGGTCGAGCTGCTTGAGTTGAGGGAGAAGGAGGGCGGGCGCGACTCTAATCTGGGGAAAATAGCAGGTGCTGAAGCTGGCGCGGCACAGCGTTGGCATGAGGGGGAGCACGGACGGCGGCAGAGAGCGACATCTTGCAGCTTCAAAGGAGAGCTCCTTGAGATGATCTAGGGCGGGGGATAAGAACCACTCGTCGAACTTGGCTTGGACCTTGCAGTTGGTACTGAACATGTGGATATCAAGGCGTCTGGCTGGCCCAGGGTGCGATGAAAGGATCTTGGAGACTGCGGCCATGCGTTTGCAATCCCCGTCGCAGAGACAGCTATCGACGGTGAGCTTGAGGGGGGACGCGGCGCCAGAGGGGGCGCCACCGCCAGGAGAGTAGGGTGGTCCGAATGGCATATTTGGTGGGGAGGAGGCCGATCATGACGAGCAGCATGTCGTTGGGGAGGCTGCTGCTGAAGTCCAGGCTCGCCGGATGCGGTTTTGGCTCGAGCCGCCTCCGCTTGTTGGCTGCCTCACCGTCCATCTTAGCCGAGGGCGACGCCGGTGTACACGTGTGCTGGTGTGTATTGTGTGCTGGGTGTGCGCGAGTGCATCCTTGTGTGCATGCCGCCACCCAGTGGTGAAGTGTGCGCGAGTGCATCCTTCATGCGGAAGAAGTGTGCTCTCAATTTACTAGCGTGCTGGGTGCTACCCCGAGTGGTTTCAACTTTGTTTACTTCACCGCGTGTCAGATGGGCCTCTAGTTTACTTATTTTCTCCCACTGCCACATGGGCCAGCACACGAAGATAGAGAACACGAGCTGACAAGGCACCATGTGGACTGGTTGACTGATCAACTAAACAATATACGGAGCTATACGCTGACACAGTGACCGTATAATCCCTTGGTACAGAGAGTTCGAGGGAGAGGGGAGGCCCGTGAGAGATAGTAGAGAGAGAAAGAGCTACTCCCTCCGTTCGGTAATGTAGTGCCTATATTTTTTTAAGTCAAACTTTTGAAACTTTGACCAAGTTTGTAAATAAATTACTTATATCTACAATACCAAATATAAATGATAGTATGAAGTAAGTACATGTTGTGATGAATCTAATGATCGTTCCAGATGTAAATGTTTTTCTCCACATATACCTGGTCAAACTTTTCTGAGGTTTGACTTTTCAAAACATCCATATGCTTATGGACGTGAGAGAGTACCTAACTAGAGGCAGAGAGTGTGTGTGAAATAGAAAGAGTGAGTGAAAAAAGTGTGTGTGCATGTGTGAGAGACATGGACAACACACGATAAAGTAGAGAAAAAGCGTGTGGGTCTTATGCAAACATATCACACATGCATCTTTGACAACGGAAGCGAGGTGAGGAGATAGTGTGTGGTTGTTTACAACCGAGAGAGAAAGACCCCTAGCACGTGGCCAAGAGAGGTCTGACAAACAAGGGAGAGGGGTTGAGAGAGACGTATGGAGAATATGCAGACATGGGGAGGAGAGAGTGTATGTTTGTGACAGAGAGATCCCCTGGAGATCGTGATGGGACTACATGGGTGGGAGATCGAGTGACAAGGTGTGTGCGCGATAGAAAATACCACAAGAGATATCGAGATAGACGTATAGATGGAAGGATACAATACGTGTGTTCCTGATGGCTAGTGAGAGATAGTCATACTTAGGGGGAGTGCGTGCGCCTATGATGGAGTGAGGGATTATGGTACTTAGGGGGAGTGCGTGTCACATAGAGAGAGAACAAGGGCGGAGAGTGTTAGGGGCTGTTTGGATTGTGACTATCTTTGCCATACATTGTCACATGATTTTAGCCACACTTGCCTTAGTTGAGTTGCTCAAATTGTTAGCCATACTTTGTCTTGCCTAAGGGAATCTTGCCACACTTTTTGTGTCTATGACATGTGGGGTTCATTGCTCATAAAAAAAATTCTTGCCTTAGGTGTAGCTAGAACCAAACACTTACCTAACTTGGTCAAAGTTGCCTAAGGTTAGGTGTGGCAAGGTGTGGCTAGGAACCAAACAGCCCCTTAGATGGGTCTATGTAGCGCAAGCGAGATATGTGTATGTGTGAACCAGGGAGATATAAAGTTTGGGGGAGATAGAGGAGCCCTGATACGGCTGAGTGGTGCGTCGGATAGCTGAGAGGGGGAAAGAGATATTCCATCCGCACGATAACGCAGTGCATATAAATTTTTTAGAAGTCGAACTTTGGAAACTTTGACCAGGTTTACGCAAATATTATTAATATCTACAATACCAAGATACATCATACGAAACTACATCTCATGATGAATCTAATGATATATGTTTGTTGTTCTAGATGTAAATGTTTTTCTCCACGTACATGGTCAAACTTTGTGATGTTTGACTTTTCAATAAATCTATATGCTATGGACCGAAGAGAGTACCTAAGTCGAGAGAGATCAAGTGCGTGTGAAGGAGAATGAGTGAGTGTGCAAAAAGAGTGTGTGTGTGTGTGTGAAAGAGAAAGGGACAACAAATGATAAATTAGAGAGAGAGTGTGTGTTCATTTCTTATGAAAACATATCACGCATGCATCTCCGAGATAGAAAAGCGAGGTGAGGAGATACACGAAGATAGCTAGCGCATGATTATTTGCAACAGAGAGACACCCCTATAGCACATGTCCAATAGAGGTCTGGCCAACAAGGGACAAAGGTCGAGAGGGACACATGGAGAAGATGGACACATGGGGAGGGAGAGAGGGTGTGTTTGCGATAGAGAGATCCCCTCGAGATCGTGAGGGGACTATATGGGTGGGAGATCGAGGGACGAGGTGCGTGTGTGATAGAAAGATGGCTCGAGAGAAATTGAGATAGACCATGCACATGTTTGTAATGGAGACTAAGAATTAGCTAGTCATATACATATAGTGGGGACTGCGTGTGCCTACAATTGAGTGAGAGACCATTATACTTGGCTAGGCATGAGATTGTGTGTGTGTGCGTGTGAGATGGAGAGAGAGCGAGGGAGAGAGAGAGAGTTTTAGATGGGTCTACGGAGTGCGAGTGAGATATGCATGGGTATGTGTGGCCCAGGGAGATGGGGAGTTTGAGAGAGAGAGGGAAGAGCTCTGAGACGATAGAGTGGTGTGTGAGAGAGTTACGGGCAACGAGCCAGGGAATTTGTGTGTGTAGGATGAGTGCACCCAAGACATTTATCTTGGACTAGAGAATCATACATAGTGTACGAGATAGACCTATACATGGAGTGTGCATGCGAACTAGAAAGACCCCCCACACACACACACACACATAGAGAGAGAGAGAGAGGGACCAACAAGGTTTGTGTTTGGATGCATGCGATAGAATTGAAGATTGTCGGCGAGAGAGAGAGAGAGAGCAGGTGTCCGGGAGAGGGGGAGGTCGCGTTTTATGCATCAAAGACTGATATAAACCATGTTTCAATATTAACTTGCATTCAAATGTTTGAATTGGAGAACATGTTGTCTGCAATCCACACATGAATGGAGATATGCGTATCAAACTAGTTCATTAATTTGACTTTCAACATGTTCATGGAGTACTATAATACTGTACAACATGCTACTCGATTGAGGTGTTCAATTTTGGATTTAGCTCACAATTTTGACCTTGTGAATGAGCTATTTCATTGAATCGAGATATTCATTTTGGGTTTGATTCCCGTTTTTGAGTGGGTCAACTATTTGTCACATAGTAAATCGTTAGCAACGAGCATGTAAAAACACATTAGTCCCGAGCATCATCTCTCCATCTAAAAAGAAGTGGCAAGCTAATATTTCAAAATTTCATTCGAATCGACTTGGTAAGGTAGACGTGGATGCTCATTCTCCCAAATTTTGAATGACCACTAAACAGCCTCTGCTCGGTGGAATTCGCCCGAGCAAATAAATGGGAGAAGCGAAATTATCGGCCTATGTGGGACACGCATCAATTGGCCCGTTGTACATCGAGGGTAGATTCGTAACTTCATCCAAGTGTGCCTTCTCCTTAGCCGAAATGACATGTGCCGAATAATTCATAAACCATGGGCGGCAAAACACCCTCTCCTCGCCCAAAATCGCTCGCGCCGACTATTTCAAAACCTGCCCTCCTCGCCCGAAACAACTCGCACCTACTATTTCAAAACACGCCCTCCTCGCCCGAAATCGCTTGCGCCCACTATTTGGGAGAAGCAAAGTTACTCTAGTATCCCCAACCCTCAGTACACAGACCCAAGCCCAGACGCCTAAAGGCAGGGGTAGAACTGTAACCCCCCCCCACACACACACACATTTCAGACAAATGCGTCCGTAAGACATGGTTCCCCCTCCCAATTCCCCATTCATACCTCGTGGGCGCCAAATCACCTTCTCCCCGGAAGCTCCCTTCACCCCAGCCGAGAAACCTCAGCCCCTCCTCCATGGCGCCCCTACCGCACCAAATTCACCACCGCCCTCCTCCCCAATGCCAGAGATGCTGTCCGTTTGCCGTCGTGCACTGCGTTGTGTGCCTCCTACTCTGTGCTGCCAGAGATGCCTCGACGACGGCCGCGTGAACCGTACCGGAGCCGATTCACTCCCGCTGTTGTGCACGGCACCGGAGCGTCTCCAACTTCGGATGCGCCCACGGCCCGACGCTACTTCGCCGTAGCCGTCGACCGTCGCGACATCTCTTCTTTCCTGTCGCCAGTAGCCACCGCAACCACGCCGGCCTCACTGACTCGGCAGCTGGAGCTGCCTACTTTACCGGGCCGCAAGATAGGTCGTACACTCATCTCAAATCACTTTATTTAGGCTGCCAGTTGGCTGGTGTCTAACCTAAGGGTGCGGGGGCGCAAGTTCACCGCAGAAGCAATGCTTAGATGGCTATCTTAGAGTTGCCTGGGTTGAAGGTACTGCCGCCGCCGGATCTGGATGACGGCGAGTCTTTGTGGATTGGCTGGGGGCGGTGCAACTACGGCAGTCAGTGGGGCGGGGAGCGGGGTTTTGGTCGGAGCTCTCACGGCCACGGATGGCGGAGGCAGGCTGCTCTGCTGGTGGTCGTTGGCTCTTCGGGGAAGATTCTGAACAGTGTCAGCCGGGAGGCACAAGACGGCAATCAAGCCATCCGGCGTAGATCATACAGTACAAAATAAAATAAAATCATGTGACCCCAATTTAGTCTTCAGTCAACAGACATGTGACCACTCTCGTAACTTACTATTGATCTCTTAGGGTATTTCTTCATATCAGAGATATGTGTCGCTCTTAACATTATGCATTTACTGCATCTTCAGCCACACCGTCTTCCTTCTCACCGTAGCTGCTCCAACAAGGGAAGCATACACCAGAAGGGAGCTATAGTCCCCACTCAACAGTTCCCTGCATCGAATGCGCGTGCCCGACATGGACAGCCACAACAACTGCAGGGCCATCGACAAGTCAGCAGATGATGCTCACTCCTATGGATGGTGGCCAGATAGGTTGTACCCTCATCTTACTTGTGTGCAACATTTATGGCTTTGTTATTCATCTAAGCATGGAAAATGGATTATCACATTTCACTGTATATTCATGTTGATCTCTTACGGGTCTTGTTCAGGAGTTAATGTTGTTCCATAGTTCAACTAAGAGACTTGTTCTTTAGGTAACGTTGTTCCATAGTTATGTCCCATCAGCCAATGCTATCCCACAGGCTGGTGATTATAGTATTATATCACTTCTAGTATTACGTATGTTGTTCTTTAATACTTTTGTGTGCCATCTAGTTAATCTTGAGTACAAACGATACATATTCTATAGCTTTCTTTTGTGTTCTCCCTTTAGTTTTCGAGACCTGTTGCTGCTAGTTAACCCCAGTCCTACTATTTTTGTCGTCTCCTACAGACACTCATTACATAAATCTAACTACTAGTTGTCTTCCATGCATGTCAGATATAATTACACACACTGATATATCCACAAGAACCTCACGGAGCAATGTAACGGCCAACAAACTTGACATCAATGATACCCAATATGATGGAACATGTAAAGGCAGTTCCTCAGAAGACTTGCAGAAAGATGATGAATCCTATTCACCCCACAAGGTCCTTGCTCTAACTTGGCCCGTGATAGGGGTACAACATGCATATAATGTCCTGGGGTGCATCTACTCTGTTGCAACGCCATGTGCTTACCCTGCTGATCATGCATGTAAATATGTCATGCCTTCCTGTTTTTCAGTACCTATTCCATTCATGATAACATGTTTTCAAATTTAAGTACCATCATTCTATTCTATCGCAAATCCATCTGCTTAGTTTGGACATGATGCTTCTGGGTATCTTATGCATTGTTATTCATCAGTATGTACTTCATCTGTCTACCATACAATGTTTTTTTACATTGAAGTTCTGTTCTAGTGGTCTGTTGCAATGCCATCTTAGTTTCCCAATCATACACGCATATGTTGCCTTAGTGTTTTTCTGTATGTATTCCGCTAACATACATTTTTACATTCAACTAGTGTTTTTTACACTGTTCTCCTGTCGTATCCCTAGCTCTTACATCATACCCCCTCTGTCTGATTACATGCCGCATAAATGGATAAAATGGATGTATCTAGAACTGAAATACGTCTAAGACTCATCCATTTATTTCTGGATGGAGGGAATACATGTCAATATGTCATGCATTTCTATTCTTCAGTACCTATTTCATCTCTCTGCTGTAGCATATTTTATAATTTAAGCACCATTCTTCTATATAAGGCATGCGATACATCTCTGTCGTATCTACCTTTCGAAACTCTTTTGCCCTTGTTTTGGACTCTAATTTGCATGATTCGAATGGAACTAACTCGGACTGACGCTGTTTTCAGTAGAATTGCCATGGTATTATTTTTGTGCAGAAATAAAAGTTCTCGGAATGACATGAAAATTCACGGAGATCATTTTTGGAATAAATAAAAAATATTGGCGAAAGAATCAACCGAAGGGGGCCCACACCCTGGCCACAAGGGTGGGGGCGCGCCCTATGTCCTTTTGGGCCCCTGGACCTCCACCGACCTCAACTCCAACTCCATATATTCATGTTCGGGGAGAAAAAATCAGAGAGAAGGATTCATTGCGTTTTACGATACGGAGCCGCCGCCAAGCCCTGTTCTTCCTCGGGAGGGCAGATCTGGAGTCCGTTCTGGGCTCCGGAGAGGGGAATCCATCGCCATCATCATCATCAACCATCCTCCATCATCAATTTTATGATGCTGACCGCCGTGCGTGAGTAATCTCATCGTAGGTTTGCTGGACCATGATGGGTTGGATGAGATTTACCATGCAATCGAGTTAGTTTTGTTAGGGTTCGATCCCTAGTATCCACTATGTTCTAAGATTGATGTTGCTATGACTTTGCTATGCCTAATGCTTGTCACTAGGGCCCGAGTGCCATGATTTCAGATCTGAACCTATTATGTTTTCATGAATAAATTTGTGTTCTTGATCCTATCTTGCAAGCTATAGTCACCTACTACGTGTTGTGATCCGGCAACCCCGGAGTGACAATAGCCGGGACACTTCCTGGTGATGACCGTAGTTTGAGGAGTTCATGTATTCACTAAGTGCTAATGCTTTGGTGCGCTACTCTATTAAAAGGAGTCCTTAAGATCCCTTAGTTTCCAATAGGACCCCACTGCCACGGGAGGGTAGGACAAAAGATGTCATGCAAGTTCTTTTCCATAAGCATGTATGACTATATTCGAAATACATGCCTACATTATATTGATGAATTGGAGCTAGTTCTGTGTCACCCTATGTTATAACTATTGCATGATGAATGCCATCCGACATAACTATCCATCATTGATCCATTGCTTACGATCTTTTCCCATATTGATCTTTGCTACTTTACTTTTACCGTTGCCACTGTTACGATTGCTACAAAACTGCTACTGTTACTTTTGCCACCGTTACCGTTACTTCCATACTACTTTGCTACTAAATATTTTGCTGCAGATATTAAGTCATTCAGGTGTGGTTGAATTGACAACTCAGCTGCTAATACTTGAGAATATTCTTTGGCTCCCCTTGTGTCGAATCTATAACTTTGGGTGGAACACTCTACCCTCGAAAACTGTTGTGATCCCCTATACTTGTGGGTTATCATGACATTTTTCTAGCCCCGTTGCCGGGGAGCATAGCTCTATTCTCTGAGTCTTGGGATTTATATCTGTTGATCACTATGAGGAATCTGAAAGATCAAAGAACTAAGATTTTTCCCTCAACTACGAGGGAAGGTAAGGAACTTCCATCTAGCTCTGTACTTGATTCTCCTTCTGTTTTGAGTAAACTTGCGACACCTACAGCTGTTATTGATTCTGATATGTCACATGTTATCGATGATGCCCCTTCTGCTATGCATGATGCTTTTGATGATACTACTTCTCTGCTTGATAATAATGTGCCACTTGGCGAATTTCTTGATGAACAACTTGCTAGGGTTAGAGAGAATGAAATTACTGAAACTGATGATATTTTTGAAACTGAAGATTATGATTCTCCCCCTAGATATGAATTGTGTGTTGTACCTGAGGGTTATGTTATGGATGAAGAAACTGCTAGAGACTTCTTTGCTTGCAATAGGGAAGATCTTAAGAAACTGTTAGCTAAGCTAAAAGAAAAATCCTTGAATGCTAGAATGAAATATGATCCTAACTTTGCTACTTCACATATCTTTGTTACTGATAAGGATTATGAATTCTCTATCGATCCTGAGTTAATTACTTTGGTTGAATCTGATCCTTTCTATGGTTATGAATCTGAAACTACTGTGGCACATCTTACTAAATTAAATGATATAGCCACCCTATTTTCTCATGAGGAAAAATTTCGCTATTACTATATTCTTAAGTTGTTTCCTTTCTCATTAAAGGGTGATTCTAAGTTATGGTTTAATTCTCTTGCTCCTGGTTGTGTGCGTAGTCCCCAGGATATGATTTACTACTTCTTTCAAAAATATTTCCCTGCTCATAAGAAACAAGTTGCTTTAAAGGAAATATTTAACTTTGTGCAAATTGAAGAAGAGAGTCTCCCACAAGCTTGGGGGAGTCTTCTTCAATTACTTAATGCTTTGCCGGATCATCCTCTCAAGAAAAATGAAATACTTGATAACTTTTATAATGGACTAACCGATGCTTCTAGAGACCACCTGGATAGTTGTGCTGGTTGTGTTTTCAGGGAAAGAACTGTTGAGAAAGCTGAATTGCTATTGAATAATATACTGAGTAATGATAATGATTGGACACTTCCTGAACCAACTCCTAAGCCAACTCCGAAGAAAAGGGGTATTCTATTTCTCAATCCTGAAGATATGCAAGAGGCAAAGAAATCTGTGAAAGAAAAAGGTATTAAAGCTGAAGATGTTAAGAATCTACCACCTATTCAAGAAATACATGGTCTTGATAACCCGACACGGGTAGTAGAGGTAAACTCTCTTTATAGATTTGATGAAGGTGATATTCCTCATAATAAGTCTGCTAGTCAATGCTTAGATGAGTTTGATAATTTTATTGTTAAACAAGAAAACTTCAATGCTTATGTTAGTAGACAATTGAAACATAGTGCTTACATGCTTGACCACTTGGGTAATTATATGAGTAGAACTGTTAATGATCTCAAGCATATTAGTAAACATGCTTCCATGGTTACAACTCAAGTAGAACAAGTACTTAAGGCACAAGATGATTTTCTTAATGAGTTGAATAGTAAGAATAATTATAATGTTGTTAGGGTTATGACTAGAGGTGGTAAAATGACCCAGCAACCTTTGTATCTTGAGGGCCATGCTAAGAGAGTTGAGCAAGATTCTCAGAGAGTTAATACTGATGCACCTAGTCCTTCTAATAAAAAGAAAAAGAAAACTGACAGGACTTCGCATGCTAGTGAACCTGCTATAGATACACCTGAGAATCCTAATGATATTTCTATTTCTGATGCTGAGACGCAATCTGGTGATGAACATTAACCTAGTGGTAATGTTAATAATGATGTTCATGTTGATGCTCAGCCTAGTAATGATAATGATGTAGAGATTGAACCTGTTGTTGATCTTGATAACCCACAATCAAAGAATCAATGTTATGATAAGAGAGACTTCGTCGCTAGGAAAAATGGTAAAGAAAGAGAACCATGGGTTCAGAAACCCATGCCCTTTCCTCCTAAGCCATCCAAGAAAAAGGATGATGAGGACTTTGAGCACTTTGCTGAAATGATTAGACCTATCTTTTTGCGTATGTGTTTGACTGATATGCTTAAAATGCCTCCTTATGCTAAGTATATGAAAGCTATTGTTACTAATAAAAGAAAGATACTGGAAGCTGAAATTTCCACCATGCTTGCTAATTATACTTTTAAGGGTGGAATACCAAAGAAACTAGGAGATCTAGGAGTACCAACTACACCATGCTCCATTAAAAGAAACTATGTTAAAACTGCTTTAGGTGATCTTGGAGCCGGTGTTAGTGTTATGCCTTCCTCTTTGTATCATAGACTTGAATTGAATAAGTTGACACCTACTAAAATTTCTTTGCAAATGGCTGATAAATCAACTGCTATACCCATCGGTATTTGTGAGGATGTGCCTGTTGTGGTTGCAAACGTTACTATCTTAACGTACTTTGTTATTCTTGACATTCCTAAGGATGACAGTATGTCGATTATCCTTGGTAGACCCTTTTTGAATACTGCACGGGCTGTCATTGATTGCAACAAAGGCAATGTCACCTTTTACTTTCTGTTATTTAGATTAAATAAAGCAAAAATATTATTTTCTGTCTGTTTTCTGAATCATCCTTGCAATAAAAAATGTCCCAAAAATAAAAGTTCTCCAAATGCCCTGAAATTTTGTATGATTTTTTATAGAATTTTTGAAATTTTTTGGCACTGAACACACACCAGGGGGCTTCACCAGCTGGCCACAAGGGCAGAGGGTGCGCCCTACCCCCCTGGGCACGCCCCCCGACCTTGTGGGCCCCACGTGCCCCCCTCCACTTATTCCAGCACCCATCCACTTCATCTTCATCCAGAAAAAATCACTCCATAGCTCAAACTCGCGTTCTTCCTCATTTTGCTGCCATTTTCGATCTCCCTGCTCAAAGCTCCATTCACAAAACTGCTTTGGGGATTGTTCTTCGGTATGTGACTCCTCCAATGGTCCAATTAGTTTTTGTTCTAGTGCTTTATTTATTGCAGTTTTTTGCTACTGTGGTGACCTTGTTCTTGAGCTTGCATGTCAAATTTATATGGTTCAAATTAGTTTTAATGCATGATATAGCCTCTAGGCACCTGTAGGAGTAGTTGCTACCAATTTTGTTGAGTTTGGTTCACCTTTATTTTGAATCACTAAAAATTTCAAAAAAATTCAGAGGAAGAAAATGATTAGGAGATTGTTGAGAGGTTCCTCGAGCCGTGGTTCGAAGGAAAAGGAAAATGAGGAGAAGGAGAAGCCCAAGTACATACTTCCTCGCTCCACGGAGATTCGGCCGTGTAAATGGCCATGTGATGCATTCTTACAGGCGGCCGGAATTCATGATGATTTCTATTATTTGGCTAAGAATGCAGGCATCACCGACTTCCTCCTCGACCAGTGTGATCAGTATCTCCTACTCACAAATACTTTCGTGCAAAATTTTCATTTTCATTCTAGGAGATCACCACCCATGGTAGACTTTTACTTATATGATGAGTACAAGGAAATGACGCTTTATGAGTTTTGTGAGGTTTGTAAATTACCTTATGAGGGCAGCGTCGAGTAACCACGTCCTAGTGATGTGGAAGATTTTATTGATGAAGTCACCGTAGGGGAAAGGAGAAGGGTGTCTGAAGCAAGAGTGGCTAGTTTACATTTTCCTATTTTTCGCTACTACTCATTATTTGCTGGGAGATGTTTAATTGGTTGTGGGGAGAGTGGAGGCCTTAGTGCTCCTGACCTTGCCATTTTTCACCATGCTTTACTTCGTGATAAAACTTTTAGTTTAGGCGCTATGGTTGCTAAACGGTTGAGTTTAAACCGTACAAAGGGTCCTATTTTCGGAGGTATCTTCGCCTCCCGCCTTGCTAGACGCTTCGAGATACCCATTAGGCATTATGAGAAAGAGGAGAAACTGCTACCCACTATATACTTAGATTATGATAGCATGGTAGCGCATAAGTTTATTCGCCATGATGAGGAAAAGAGACTCATTTATAACTTGATATTTAGCGAGGACTCTTGTCCGATTATTACCTTGCCTGCACCTACTTTGTTCGATATTCGTTTAAGCAGGTACTTCGTTTTGCCCGCGGACATCCATGTATACTGGGAGGAGACGCGATCCCCAGCTTCTGAGCCGGAGCCATCACCTGATCCATATCAGGAGTATATTTATCAGTGGGATCCACAGGAGCTTGCTAACCAGTGGAACCCCCAGGATCCTCCTCAGTACATCGGAGAGGGCTACTTCGATCCATGGGCGTAGACCAACTTAGGCCAAAAGCCTAAGCTTGGGGGATTACGTATTTCTCACCGGCATTACATTCATGTTCACACACTCATTTCAGTTGTCGGTGTTCATACTTTTTCATTGTAATAGCCATGTTATTTTATTTATGTTTTCCGCTTTCTTCTTGTGTGCTTGATAAACCATAAGAAAAACAAAAAAAATTAGTTGTAGTTAGTTTACTTTCTATGCATGTTTAGTTGTAGTATTAAAAGAAAACCCAAAAAGATTTCTCGTTCTTCTTTTGCTTGTTGGGAGCTTTCCTGTGTAAATAGTTTTTCTCATTCTTGTTTTACTTTCTTCAGAAAAACAAAAACTCCAAAAATATTTCAGTGTGTTTCCTTGAAATTCTTTTCTTTTCTTTGGGGGTTGAGAGGAGAAGACCACGATGAAAGTGTTGAGTGGCTCTCATATGCATTATTGTTGATCTAACAAAGAGCCCATATTACCTTGTCTTCTCCTTTGAATAAATGCTTGCAGATTCCAGCTTAGTCCAATCCACGTGCACTATTAATAATATTATCCACACCTTCCGGTCGTGCAAGTGAAAGGCAATAATGATGATATTTGATGAAATGATTGAGATGAGGAGAAGCTGGTATGAACTCGACCTATCTTGTTTTTGTAAATATGATAAGTTCATCATTCCTGATTCAGCCTATTATGAATGAAACATGTTTGCAATGACAATTAGAGATTATAGTTACTCATGCCATGCTTAATTAGCTAGGAGTTTATAATGGTTTACCATGTGTGCCAACATGAAAATTTAAAATGGTTGCGATGTAGTATGATAGGATGGTATCCTCCTTTGAATGATTCGAGTGGCTAGACTTGGCACATGTTCACACATGTAGCTGAAACAAAATCAACATAGCCTCTACGATATTTATGGTTATGGTGATTTATATCCTACTCATGCTTTAACTCAATGTTGGTTAATCTCAATGCATGTTTATGACTGTTGTCGCTCTCTAGTTGGTCGCTCCCCAGTCTTTTTCTAGCCTTCACTTGTACTAAGCGGGAATACTGCTTGTGCATCCACTTTCATAAACCCAAAGTTGTTCCATATGAGTCCACCATGCCTTCCTATATGCGGTATTTACCTATCGTTCCAAATAAATTTGCATGTGCCAAACTCTAAACCTTCAAATGATAATCTATTTTGTATGCTCGAATCGCTCATGTACCAACTAGGGATGTCAATATCTTCCATGCTAGGTGGGTTATTCTCACAATGGGTGCACTCCGATCATCATTCACAAGAAAATGGCTGGTAACCGGGATGCCCAGTCCCATGCTCAAATCAAATCAAAATAATTGCAAACAAAACTCCCCCAGGACTATTGTTAGTTGGACGGTACCTATTGTTTCGGACCAGCGATGGAATGTGCTTGTTGGTGGTGGGGGAGTATAAGCTTTACCATTCTGTTTGGGAACCGCCTACAATGTATGTAGCATGGAAGATACCGAGATCTCTTGGTTGTTATGTTGACAATGAAATCATACCACTCAAAATATTATTTATCTCTATTTCAACACTCGAGCTCTGGCACCTCTGCAAATCCCTGCTTCCCTCTTCGAAGGGCCTATCTATTTACTTTTATTGCTGAGTTATCACCCTCTTATAAAAAGCACCTGTTAGAGAGCACCACTATTATTTGTATGCATTGTTATTAATTTATATTGAGTATGACTGTGACTGGATCTCTTTTACCATGAATTACAATGTCTAGTCACTCCTTGATCTTCAGGGGTGCTCTGCATTTATGTTTTGCGGTCTTAGAAAGGGCTAGCGAGATACCATCTTGTTATATTATATCATGATTGTTTTGAGAAAGTGTTGTCATCCTAGATTTATTATTATTGCTCGCTAGTTGATTTTTCCATTGATATGAGTAAATGTGAGACCAAGACGTTATTGTGAATGTGGTTAGTTCATAATATTTGTTGAAAACTTCAATGCTGGCTTTACATATTTGCAACAACAAGATCAAACAGAGTTTGTAAAAGTTTTTCTTTATCACTTTCAGTTTGTCAACTGAATTGCTTGAGGACAAGAAATGGGTTAAGCTTCGGGGAGTTGATACGTCTCCATCGTATCTACTTTTCCAAACTATTTTGCCTTGTTTTGGACTCTAATTTGCATGATTTGAATGGAACTAACCCGGACTGCCGCTGTTTTCAGCAGAATTGCCATGGTGTTATTTTTGTGCAGAAATAAAAGTTCTCGGAATGACCTAAAAATTCACGGAGATCAGTTTTGGAATAAATAAAAAATATTGGCAAAAAAATAAACCGAAGGGGGCCCACACCCTGGCCACAAGGGTGGGGGCGCGCCCTCTGTCCTTGTGGGCCCCCTGGACCTCCACCGACCTCAACTCCAACTCCATATATTCACGTTCGGGGAGAAAAAAATCAGACAGAAGGATTCATCGTGTTTTATGATACGGAGCCGCCGCCAAGCCCTGTTCTTCCTCGGGAGGGCAGATCTGGAGTCTGTTTTGGGCTTCGAAGAGGGGAATTTGTCGCCATCGTCATCATCAACCATCCTCCATCACCGATTTCATGATGCTCACCGCCGTGCATGAGTAATCTCATCGTAGGCTTGCTGAACCGTGATGGGTTGGATGAGATTTACCATGTAATTGAGTTAGTTTTGTTAGGGTTTGATCCCTAGTATCCACTATGTTCTAAGATTGATGTTGTTATGACTTTGCTATGCCTAATGCTTGTCACTAGAGCCCAAGTGCCATGATTTCAGATCTGAACCTATTATGTTTTCATGAATATATTTGTGTTCTTGATCCTAGCTTCCAAGTTATAGTCATCTACAACGTGTTGTGATCCGGCAACCCCGGAGTGGCAATAGTCGGGACACTTCCCGGTGATGGTCGTAGTTTGAGGAGTTCATGTATTCACTAAGTGCTAATGCTTTGGTCCGGTACTCTATTAAAAGGAGGCGTTAATATCCCTTAGTTTCCAATAGGACCCCGCTGCCACGGGAGGGTAGGAAAAAAGATGTCATGCAAGTTTTTTTCCATAAGTACGTATGACTATATTCAGAATACATGCCTACATTATATTGATGAATTGGAGCTAGTTCTGTGTCACCCTATGTTATAATTGTTGCATGATGAATGTCATCCGACATAATTATCCATCATTGATCCATTGCCTACGATCTTTTCCCATATTGATCTTTGCTACTTTACT
Organism: Triticum aestivum; assembly: GCF_018294505.1. Classification (NCBI taxonomy): domain Eukaryota; kingdom Viridiplantae; phylum Streptophyta; class Magnoliopsida; order Poales; family Poaceae; genus Triticum; species Triticum aestivum. Next base: position 287,281,285 of record NC_057811.1, read on the forward strand.
TTTCCGTTGCCACTGTTACGATTGCTACAAAACTGCTACTGTTACTTTTTCCACCGTTACCGTTACTTCCATATTACTTTGCTACTAAATATTTTGCTGCAGATATTAATTCTTTCAGGTGTGGTCAAATTGACAACTCAGCTGCTGATACTTGAGTATATTCTTTGGCTCCCCTTGTGTCGAATCAATAAATTTGTGTTGAATACTCTACCCCCCTATACTTGTGGGTTATCAGCATGCAAGGGGAAGACAGCTATGTTAGAATCTGAAGGGTTACAAACAGGGTCTTTGCAAAAGATCCAAACGCCAGGAGATAGTACACCAACTCCAGTGTTCATTGATACCACTCCAGGACAGAGAAACCCAACTCCTACTGATTATAAGCAAATTCCAATAATGGCCAAAGAACTAGTTCGCTCCAGTCCATCAAAAATACGTCAAATCCATTGTAAGAAGCGTGTGTGTATCCTCGCATCATGAAATTTTATAGCACTCTGATCATAGTTTCTACATGTTTCTTACCCATCTCTCTTTTAGAAATAAGCTTAAAGGATAGAAGACTTTCTGCACTAGGATCGTATTCGAGGAAAGTATCTTGTGGGAATTCTCTGTGCTCCAATGCTGATGTAAGCACCTGTTGTATATCACTATATTTTTACATCAGCATGTATTTTGTTAATTGGCGTGAATCCAACCTTTATCTGATCTAAATTTACTTGTAGCAAAATGTATAATTAAAGGCGACAATGTTGATTTATGTAAGGAAAACTGCCTGGTAGTTTGGCATACTGAGCTGCATGAGTGTACTATATCATATCATGCACATTACTGAACTGTAGTGTTGTTCTGGTTGCCCATTCATTCATTCATTGTGTCAATGTTGCTTTCATATTACCTTACCTGGCTGATGATAGCTGTGACATATTGTGTTAATTTGGTGTAGGCTGGTGTAGTCTAGTTGCCCGAATGTTTGTTGTGTCAATGTTGCTTTCCTATTATCTGACCTGGCCAATGATAGCAATGCTAGTGTGTTAATTTGGTGCAGGCTGCTGAAGATATGAAGACAAACTCTGAAAATAGCAAGGCAACCCCATTCTTTCTTTCCAATAAATCTAGGCCAGGTAATATGGCAATAACTCTTGATTAATCTGTTCGGTTCCCCTCCTAATTTATGTTACGATGCAGTGGTCGAGACACTCTCCACTATCAATAATACAAGCCTGCCAAAATCACCATCTGAATCTGTTCAGATTCCTCTGTCTCGAATGCAACAGAAAAAATGTATGTTTGTGAACCAATTACTAGCTGAAGCAATGATGGAAATCGTGGAGGAATCAAAGGTGCACATTCTTGCGCAACAACAACTGATCAATGCTTTCAGAGACAGTGTAGCAAAGAAGGAAGAACTTGCTCACATGCTCATGGGCGTCATCCGCGCTAAGGTTGCGGATTGTGTCGTTGTAGATCGTTAGGTTCTGTTCATTTATTTGCACTAGCATCAATCTTTGATTGCCCAGTGGATGTAATTTCCTGTAATATATGCTGGATGTGCAACGTTTTTCCTTGTATGTCGTACCTTTGCTTAGCGCGCCCCGCATTCCAGCTAACTGGTCGCTAGGAAGCTAAAAAAGTAGTGAAATTATTAGTTAGCATGAACAATCGTGGGCCCTATATGAAGGAAGCAGCCCACTGCCCTTAATGGGCTTACCTAATGGGCTCGCAGGGGCCAAAATTCTCATAGGCCTTTGATTGATCGGTTTTGGTCATGTGCATAATTGCTCGTCGTAATGGACTCAAATATCTAATTGGGCCTACAGACATGTTCGAACTTTAGTGGGCCCATTAAGTTAATGGGCCGTAACCAGGCCGAAAGCTCTTTGATTTCACGGGCCATTAATAGGCCGATACTAAGGTCGGGCTACATATGGCCCAACTATACTGTCGGCCTTTAGCAGGCCGAAGAGACAGCGGGCTCGTACTGGACCATGAAGAGCATGGGCCGCTAAGAGGCTGAAAGTGAGGTCGTACTATATATGGCCCAACTGTGTTGTGGGCCTTTAGCAGACCAAAAGAGAAACCGGACTAGTATTGGACCATGAAGAGCATGGGCCGTTAAAAGGCCAAAACTTAGGTCCGACTGCAAATGGCCCAACTCATTTATTGGTCGTTAGCAGGCTGAAAGACACACTGGGCCAGAAATTGGCCCAACACTTAAATGGGTCGCTAAAAGGCCGAAAGACGTACATCCTAAAAATTGGCCCCTTGAATGAGCCATTAACAGGCTGAAACCACATCGGGCCGATATTGAGCCCAAATATATAGCGGGCTGTTAACGGGCTCGAACTGACGATGGGCTGCAATGGTGTCAAATCGTTAACGGGCTGTTGACGGGCCGAATTGGCACATCTCGTATGGGCCATGGGCTTAAATGGACCTGACACAAGTAGGCCTTATATGGGCCGGCCTGCTAATTTTTACTGGGCCGGCCTTTTTCACTGGAATGGGCCACTATTGGGCCTTGCCACGTGCCGACGTATCATAGGCGCCTCTCGTACTATGAGTGGATGACATCTGTCCCAACGCTGAGCCGACACATGGATCCTCCGGCGAATGAGAATTTTACACGTGGAAAATCCCCATTGGTTGGGGCTGTTAACGGGTTATCGGATCCAAACCGAAACCCATAGCTTAACGGCGACCCGTTACCGTGGATGCCACGTGTCGGTTACCCTTGACGAAAGCACTTCTGTGACGCATCATTTATCGTCATGGAAGTGGACACTTCCGTGATGATAATTTTGATATTGACATGGAACACTTCTACGACAGCACATGTATGACTATCTTGATTCTGTCATAAAATCGTCATGGATGTACATGCATGACAGAAAACATGACCTACTGTGACAAACACGTATCATCACGGAAGTGTATTTTTTTTGTAGTGTTGGGGGACGCCCCCTGAGCTTGTGACTATCTGGTGGGCCTCCTTTTGGTAATTCTTTCACAAATATTTTTTGTGTATTCTAAAACAATTCTCCTTAAATTTTTAACTTCATTTGGAGTTGTGGAGAATATCTATCTGTACTGTAGGTTTTTCAGGTCCAGAACTCCAGCTACCGGCAATCTCCCTCTTCCTGTGAAACTTGCAAAATAAGAGAGAAAAGGCATTAGAATTGCATCATAAAGTGAAATAACAACTCAAACATAATAAATAACAGTAGGAAAACATGATGCAAAATTGACGTATCAGCCCTCGGAGGTGGAGGTCCACGCCATGGAGGTCCGCGCAGTGGAGGTCCACGACGAAGGAGGTCCCGGAGGAGGTTCGTGCCTTCTTTTTTGTTAGAGACATTTAGCTTAAAAGGTATTCGGGCCTGCCGGTCATGCATACTCCTTGAAGAGGTCTAAGATGACATGTTCCATAGGGTTTGTCGCCCCTGTGAGGAAGTTGAGGACCACCGTGCATGGCGAGCAAGGTGTTCGAGCTCCCTATCTTCGTTGTTGTTGGAGATATCTAGTAGCTCAAACATGAGAAGGGAACTTGTGTGATCGGTTGGGCTTGGAGCCCTGAAGGTGAGACCAGAGCCCGCCGCGCAGGGTGTGCATGGCTTCGGACCTCCCAGTGTTGTTTTGTTGTTCAAGATGGTTGGCTTCAGATGACTTAGTCTAGCAGCGTCTATGATGCGCCATGGTTAACCTATGTTTTTGTAGGTACTAGGGCATGACAGTGCACCTGGTGGATGTAGCCTTCGGTCGACTCGTGGAGTCAGGTGGGGGTCTTGTGATGATTGTATATGTATGAATGTAGTCGCGACGTGGCGTAGTTAAGCCCCCAAGCCTGGATGTGGCAAGGAGCGTGGTGGATGAAGGGAAGCCCCCGAGCCTGGTAGCAGTGAGCCATTGTGGCAAAGTGGAGCCCTCGAGCCTGCATGATGCGAGGAGCCTCGGCAGAGCAGAACCCCTGATCCCGGCAGCAGCAAGGCCGCCGGGGCGAAGCGTAGCCTTCGAGACTAGATGCGGCGAGGGGCCTCGTGGGGCAAGGTGAAGCCCTCGAGCTCGGCAGCAGCGAGGCCGCCGATGCAAGTGTAGCCCCCAAGCGTGGATGGAGCGAGGGGCCTGGTGGAGCGAGTTGAATCCCCGATCACAGCAGCGAGGCCGCTGAGGCAAAGCATAGCCCCGTGTCTGGATGCGACGCGGGGACTAGAGAGGCGAGGTGAAGTCCCCGAGCCAGCAGTGAGGCCGCTGAGGCGAAACATTGCCCCAGAGCTGGGATGCGGAGAGGGGCCTGGAGGGGCGAGGTGAAGCCCCCGAGCCCGTCAGAAGCAAGACCACCGTGGCAAAGCATAGCCCCCGAGCTTGAATGCAGCGAGGTGAAGCCCCCGAGCCCAGTAGCAGCGAGGCTGATATGTCTCCATCATATCTATAACTTTTGATTGTTTCATGCCAATATTCTACAACTTTTATATACCTTTGGCAACATTTTACATTATTTTTGAGACTAATATATTGATCCAGTGCCCAGTGCATGTTCCTGTTTTTTGCATATTTTTTGTTCGGCAGAAAGTCCATATCAAGAAGCCCAAACTCGATAAAATTTTACAAAGATTTATTTTAGAATATATGTGCTTTTTGGGAGGTGCAATCAAGGCCCACAACCTTCATAAGGCATCAGGGCCCCATCACCCCCTGGGCACGCAGGGTTGCCTCATGGGCACCTCGTACGTCGGTTGGGGTCCTTCTTCGGCTGCAGGGATGCTCATATTGAGAGAATAATCGTGTTAAAATTTTAGCTCAATCGGAGTTACGGATCTCCAAGAATATAAGAAACGATTTTCTGCTAGAAAACAGGAACGCAAAATAGAAGAGAACAGAGAGAAAGATCCAATCTCGGAGAGATTCCTGCCCTCTGGGAGCCCTGGCAGCCATGGACCATAGGGGAAGTTGTCCTCCCATCTAGGGGGATACCAAGGAAGAAGAAGAAGAAGAAGAAGAAGAAGAAGAAGAAGTAGGAGGGGGTTGTCTCCCCCTCTCACCCGGTGGCGACGGAGCGCCACCGGGGCAATCATCATGACGACGATCTACACCAACAACTTCGCCGCCATCATCACCAACTCTCTCTGCCTCTATGCAGTGGTATAACCTCTCTATTCCTGTTGTACTCCACTACTTAAACATGGTGCTTCATGCTATACATTATTATCTAATGATGTATGGCCATCCTATGATGTTTGAGTAGATTCGTTTTGTCCTGTGTGTTGATTGATGATCGTGATTGGTTTGAGTTGTATGTTTTATTTTGGTGTTGTCCTATGGTGCCCTCTGTGTCGTGCAAGCGTGTGGGATTACCACTATAGGGTGTTGCAATACGTTCATAATTTCTTTATAGTGGGTGGTGAGAGTGGCAGAAGCTTATACCCGTGTAAGGGGGTTGTTGCGTGATACGTCTCCAACGTATCTATAATTTATGAAGTATCATGCTGCTATATTATCATTCTTGGATGTTTTACAATTATTTTATAGCAACTTTATATCATTTTGGGACGAACCTATTGACATAGTGCCCAGTGCCAGTTGCTGTTTTTTTGCTTGTTTTTTACATCGCAGAAAATCAATACCAAACAGAGTCCAAACGCAGCGAAACTTTTTGGAGATTTTTCCTAGACCAGAAAACACCCGGTGGGCCAAAGAATTACCAGAGGGGAGATCCGAGGGGAGCACAACCCAACAGGGCACGCCTGGGGGCCCAAGCGCGCCCAGGTGGGTTGTGCCCACCTCGGTGGCCTCCCACGCCGCCTCTTCACCCTATAAATTCCTAAATATTCCAAAAACCCTCGGGGTAACACTAGATCAGAAGTTCTGCTGCCACAAGCCTCTGTAGCCACGATAAACCAATCTAGACCCTGTTCTGGCACTCTCTCGGAGGGGGAAATCATCACCGATGGCCATCTTCATCACCCCGGCAGGCACCATGATGAGGAGGGAGTAGTGCACCCTCGGGGCTAAGGGTTTGTAGCAGTAGCTATGTGTTTAATCTCTCTCTCTCTCTCTCGTGTTCTTGAGATGTAACGATCTTGATGTATTGCGGGCTTTGTTAATATAGTTGGATCATATGGTGGTTCCCCCTATCTATCTTGTTGTGATGAATTGAGTTTTTCCTTTTAGATTTCGTTTTATCGGATTGAATACTTTTATGGATTTGAGAGCACTTGATATATGTCTTGCATATGAATACCCGTGGTGACAATGGGGTATTATATTGATTCACTTGGTATATGTTTTGGGAGTCAACTCGCGGATTCTCGAGGTGACATTGGGGTCACTACAAAAAAAAGACACTTCTGTGATGATACGTGTTTGTCACAGTAGGTCCCGTTTTCTATCATGCATGTACATCCATGACGATTTTATGACAGAATCAAGATAGTCATACATGTGCTGTCATAGAAGTGTTCCATGACATTACCAAAATTATCATCACGGAAGTGTTCACTTCCTTGACGATAAATGCCGCGTCATGGAAGTGCTTTCGTCAAGGGTGACCGACATGTGGCACCCATCGTAACGGGTCGCCGTTAAGCTATCGGGTCCGGTTTTGGATCCAATCACCCGCTAACAGCCACAACCAATGACGATTTTCCACGTGTAAAATTCCCATTGGCCGACTGAACCACATGTCAGCTCCGCGTCGACACAGGTGTCACTCATCCAATGGGCGAGATGCGCCTATGATATGTTGACACGTGGATCGGCCCAAAAGTGGCCCATAAAGATTAAATGGGCCGGCCCAACTAAAGGTCCACGAGATTTTGCCGACCATAATGGGCCGGCCCAGCTAAAGGCCCACGAGATTTCAGCGACCATAATGGGTCGGCCCAGCTAAAGGCCCATAAGATTTTGAGGACACTAATGAGCCGGCCCGTTAACAGGCTGCCATGTTTTGGGCCAAATGCCAGCCCATATTTGATCCGGTCCATTAACTGCCTGCCACGTTCCGGGCCCAATAAAGGCCCATATGAGATCTGGCCCGTTAAAAGCCTACCACGTTATGGGCCAAATTACGACCCAGATCACATCCGGCCATTTAAGAGGCTTTGGGCTAAATTATGGCACATATCAGATTCGGCCCGTCAACTGGACGCTATGCTTTTGGGCCCACTTGCTAAAGTCCCATTTAGTAATTCTGCCTAATATTAGTTTCGGCCTGTTAAAGGCCTGTTTAACATTTCGACCCTATATTTATTTCGGCCTGTTAAAAGCCCGTCATATAGTTGGGCCTAACTCGGCCCGGTTTGCATTCGGCCAGCTCACAGCCGATAATCTAATTGGGCCAAACAAGGACCGAGACAATTTTGGCCTGTTGACGGCCCATGATGTGATTGGCACAATCACGGGGCGGGGTCTATTTCGGCCTGCTGCCGACCCGTGAGCTGTTCGGCACGTTTCAGGCCCAACCTACATTTCAGCCTCCTAAAAGCCCATTGAGTTTTCTTGCGAAAATAGGGCCGACGGTTTACTCGGCCTATCAGAGGCCCAAATCTACTAGTGGGCCAGTTTACATTTAGGCCTGTTAACGGACCAACTATGTAGTGATTTGCATGACGGCCCGATTATGTACCATAATTTTACGGTTTGGCCGGTTTACTGCGAAGATATGATATATATACAGTAAAATAACTGCAGCATCATGAATAAGAAAAAACCTTACTATGCAATAAAGAAATTACATCATATTACATCCACTAGGCATCAAAGTTCGCCACTATGATAATAAAGCACAAGCAGGCAGCAGATTACATACATTGGGCATCAAAGATCGCCACCAGTGCAAATAAACACGTCGACAAAATAATATACAAAACCGCAGCACTTCAATAGAGTTCAAGAAAGGTTAGCCCTGCTCGGGAGCTGTAATGCAAGCAGCCGAGCAAGTTGATGAGACTGCACTTGCACTACTAGGAAAACCTTATACACAGAACTTTAGCAGTAGCACTTGTTAAAAAAGCGCACTACTGCTACACGGCAGTAACGCGTGCAGAATAACCGCGCTGCAGATACATATATAGCAGTAGCGCGTCCCATGATAAAAGCGCTACTACTAAAATTCCCACCACTAAGCCGATAGGCTACACATAGTAGTAGCGGTCTTTTAGAAACAGCGCTACCGCTAATATTGTTGTAGCAGCACGTTTAGGTGTAAGGCGCTACTGCTAACGAAAATAAAATAAAATGAAAAACAAGTAGAAAAGTAAATGAAAATGAAAGAAATAGAAAAGGGAGAAAGGAAAAAATAAAATGTAAAGAAAAATAAATGAAAAAAGGGGAAAAAAGGAGAAAGGCATAGCAGTTTAGCGCATTTTCAGAAACGCGCTACCGTTATGTTTCACTTAACCAGTGGTTTCCCTCCCCCCGGCCACCACTTCTCCCCCAAATCCCTCGCCCCACTTCGCCGCCGTCTCCCCAATTCTCCATCGCCCCACTTCGCCACCGTCTCCTGCCGGCGTGGACGCCGCAACCTCACCGTCTCCCCCCGAGGCCGCCCTCATCCTCACCGCCGCCACCCGAGGCCGCCGAGGCTGCCCTCGACCTCACCGTCGCCGCCCTCGACCTCACCGCCGCCCGAGCCCGCCCAGGACCGCCGCTGCCCGAGCCCGCCCAGGACCGCCGCTGCCCGAGCCCGAGCCCGCCCTCCCCGCCCTTGCCTCCGTCGCCGAGCACCTCCCCGCCATCGTCTCTCCCCTCTCTGTAAGCCCCCCACCCCTCCCCCCACCACTCCTCTCTCTCTCTCTGCATTTTATAGCAAAAATTAGTAGAGCAAAAGTTAGTTTATAACAAAAAATTTAGTTTAAAGCAAAAGATGTTAAGTAGTAGATGTTAGAGAAAAAATTAGTTTAGAGCAAGAAAATTGGTTTACAGCAAAAGTTAGTTAGGGCAGTAGGGTTTAATTAGTGTTTTTGTTTTCATAGATGTTTTTTTAAAAGAAAAAATGAAGAAAATGTTGTAGCAGTGCTGCTTGTAGTATATAGTGATAGTAGTAGATGTTAATTAGGTTAGGGCAGTAGTGGTACTAGTAGATGTTAATTAGATGTTTTCTAGTTAGGGCAGTAGGGTTTTGCTAGGTTAATTAGGTTAGTGGTGCTGCTATTAGTAGTGGTACAGTAGGTTAATTAGGTGAAGTTAAATGAATAACCTAAATGAATGAAATTAGTAGTTAACTGATTTTTTTCCTTTCATCATTATAGAGCACTAAAGTTAACTGAATTTTGTTCTATTAGTAGTTAAATGAATTTTCTTCTACACTTAGTTTTTGAATTAGCTTGTGAAATTTGGACATGTATATTTGGACATGTGGTTGCTCGTGTATATTTGTACATGTGGTTGCTCGTGTATATTTGGACATGTGTTGCGGTGTCGAAGATGCATATTTGAACACTGTTTCCAGGGAATGAAGCCGAGTGGCCTATGTTTTGCCAGAATGTTGATACATTTCTGTTCCAGCAAATTTCAAGTGCTCGATTTGTCCACTTTTTAGCAAAGGTCATGCCGAAATTTTCTGTGAATTTTGGCATGACTTGTGTTACAAACTAGGACATACCGAGTGCCCGGGATTTGCCGCACCGGGAAGGAGTCAACGTTCCTGCAAAACATAGGCCTTTTTTATGTCATTATTCATTTTATTAGGTCTAGAATTAATTGACTAGATTTAATCGTAGGAAACATGGCTAGCAACGATGAAGGGCAGGGTTCTGGTGATTGCGACGACGTCTACCTGGCGGCAGACGAATTTTTGAGCCTTGCCGACAATCAACGGATGTTTTTGCTGGGCCCACCTGTCGCATCGGGGATTGATACCGACATGCAGACCGGCGATGAGACTGAGACCGGCGCCGACACCGGCGCTGAGACTAGCGGAGCTGGTCTAGAACCGAAAGCAAAGAGGCCACGGCGCCCAAACCAACTCATGACTACTGACTGGTGGTCACGGAGATGGACGACGGCATTTTTGAGCCAATATCGCCCAAGGAAGCACGATCGTGCTACGGCAATCAAATAGGCTGCATCGTACGGACAACCGCCACCATCAACGATGAGAAACTATAGAAGATAGATAATATGAGGGCCTCCCTCCCTCCCTCCTAAAGAAGCTGCACCAGATATTCTTGTTCCTGGGCCGGAATGAAAAGGATTATAAAGATCCAGATAAGGACCCGACAATGAAGAAGTTAAACAAACACGCCATGACCAAGTTTAGCGATGCGTTGACCGCCTGGAAAACAAGGGAGAAACATCAGATCGTCAACAAAAAGGAACCCTACTCTGAGATTCTAAAGGATAATCCGACAATCACGGAAGAGCACTTTGAAATATTCAAAAGGCGGCTTGCGAGGCCGAAGTTGCCAAAAAAGTCAAAGTACATGAAGGGGCTTCAACAAAGGAACATGGGGTGCCACCACCTCGGAAGGCGTGGTTACGGCGGGAAGAGGTCCATATGGGCCAAGGAGGACGCAGAACGCGAGAGTCTGGGCATCCCAGACCCCTTGGCGGACTTCACCGTCCCGCAGGAGCGTGACGTCCTCAGGGCACGACACCATTGGGACTCAGTCAATAAGGTTTTCGAGACGGACCCGGTCACGACGGAGTTCATGAGACTGCTGGTAATTTTAGTTTTTGATCAATTCGACTGCATGTTAGTCATATTTGTAAACGATCCTTGTTCCTTTTGCAGAGAGAGCAGCACAGGATTGCGGCCTAAAGCGACTCGCCGTCTGATGCGTTGGCGAGGCCCAAGTATGACACTCCATTCAACCGGGCGTTGAACATATTGAAAGGACTCACGGTGGAGACTCGGCCATCGTATGGACGCGTGCACGGTGTCGGAGACGGCGCCACGTGGAAGAAGTACTACCGTGAGACCACGGAGGAGAGAAAGGAAAGACGGAGGTTAACTGAAGAAAACATCGACAAGAAGGTTGAGATTGCGGTTGAGAAGAAATCATCTGAGACAGTCGCAACAGCGGTAGCTGCCGCAAAACAGATGGTTGCGGATATGTCTACTATCTTGGTTCCGGCCGTTTTCAATTGGAGCAGGCAAAATCCAGAAAAAAATGCAGCGGACTTCCCCCTTGCTGACTTTTTCGGGAGCAGCTCGACTAGCGTTGCACCAGCACCTGCACCTACTCCCGCACCTGCTCCCACACCAGCTCCGGCACCGGACGTGCTCGGCAGTGCTTCGTCTTTGGCTGAGTTCGACGCCCTCACGGTATCTGTCACACTGACCCTCTTCAATAAATGTATAATATCCCGTTTCCGTTGCCTTTAGGATGTCTCACGTCGTAGACATGTCTTTGCAGGCCGACGTAACCCTATGCACCATATTGTACACCATCGGTGACCAGAAGGTGGACGTGGGGAAGGCGACGATAATGAAGCTGAAAGAACCATTGTTCCACGGTCGGCCGATCCCCCCGGACGTCTTCAAGGTTTCCATGGCCAGTGTCAAAGCGGGCCACGGTCGGTCGATCCCCCCTGGTACTAGGGGGGATGATGATGAGCCCCACAGCAGCTTGGTGATTGCAATGGGTGGGCCTGTTGTGGCCAAAGAGTCTGCTTTGTCTGGAGGCGGCCGGGAGCACACCCACGAGCACGCAGTTAGGTATGAACATCAACACCCCACCTACCCAATTAGCACGGTTGTCGTGCTGGGTGATAGCGGACGGGGTGAGGAAGTGGCTCCATTAGTCGCTAGTGACGTTGCCATAGATTAGGATGAGGATGACGATGACACTCAGCAGTATCTCAATACTGGCGCCTACTCATGGTTTGAGCGTCATGAGTCGGTGCCTAAATTGCTGCCTCCGGAGGCTGAACGTATTATAGACGACCTTCCGGTAGCAAAGAAGCCTAGGAAGAGAGCGAGGAAAGGCAACCAAGCTACTTCTATGATCCAGCTGCCTCAGCAGCCTCGGGTTCAAGACCGTATAGATATCCTCGATGCGGCAAAATGGCATATCCCCGGTCAACCAATCCTACCTAAAGCAACGCTAGGGGCCAGATTCGGCGATCTAAGGAGACTTCATGACGATGTGCTGCGGATAGAGAAAGGCCTCATCGCCTCAAAAAATCCAGGATACCCACTCTACGTGGTTAACGTGCCGCGGCAATTGTCGTACGTCGACACATTCCCCGCGGAGAAGTTCTTCCTTCGATTCGATTACATCTTCGACATGTTTCACTTGAAGAAGCTGGATTTTACGTTTGTCCGCCTTTATGCCTTGCACATGAACTACCTCATCGGGGTTGAGCAGATACCTCATATCTGTGTCGCTGACCCATACTTCATGCACGAGGGCTTCTTGGGAGTCTGCGTAGAGCATCGTGAATACACGAGGGAATACATCACCAATTTCATGCTCGCCAATAAGGACAAGGAGGCGATTCTCGTGCCATATCATCCCCTGTAAGTCATCCGCGCGGATATCCTTCCTTTGATTTCAATCATTCATTTGCACAGTGGAGGCTAATTAATTTGAGGTGTGCTTATTTTGCGCAGCGGCGGGCGCAACGTCCTCATCATCCTCTACCCCTGATACTCCCACACTCTTTACTTGGACTCGTCGAAGAACATTAACAAAAAGGATTACACCCACATCAAGTCTGTTCTCGACAGTGCTATGTTTTACTACGGCGCACGGGGTGGAAAGGTCAAGGACAAGAAGAAAAGGAACAGCAGGCCCGCCTTCGGCCATAAGACCGACTTCTGCTGCATCCAACAACCGAGTGATTCTCATAATGATGGATTCTATGTCCTACACCACATGCTGGAGTACAGACGGGATCACCAGAAACTTCTCATGTCACCTAGATCTGGCGATGCCCATATTCTGCAATGGGCAAAGAACTTAGGAGATATCGAGAATCATCGACTTCGAGCTGAGTTCTATCACATCCAGCGCGAACTTGCCAAAATCATCATCAAGGAGGTCGTCGAAAAAACATGGATGTTCTACGAAGAAGGACAAATGTTGTGGGAAGACGTCCGAACACGCGTAACCGCTCAGCGTCTCGACCTGAAGCCTTTCGCTAAGCTCGGGGACTATCTCCCTGACTTGGATGGATGGCACGGCATGTTGGAGTGATTGTCGATATATGACAATGTGTCCGTTTAGTCCATACTTTCTGTATGAAGAAACTTTGAGTTATGCACGACGAAACTTTATTTGTGATGTAATTAAACCGTCCTCCTCGACTAGCGAAGATCACTCTAGTTAGGGCATTTCGAGTACGATGAACTTTGTTATTTATGCTTATGATATGTTGCTTCTATTTTTGCCAAGTCTTTCTCTTTTTGTTGCTCAACTATATATGTTGCATACCATCGACTCATGTGACGATGCAGGTGTATAGATCATCGATGGCGAAGAAGTGCTCCGCCAGGAGTATACAACGAGTGGCCGGAATGTCAGGCCCAGGTGTACTAGTTTCCGAGCGACGGCCAGTAGTTAGTTTAGGTTCACGCTAATGCGAGAGAGGGATATGAACTCATGTACTGCATAGTTCCGCTCTCACTCAAAGTGATAGCTCTTCTCGCGTATATCATTGTTTAGATAGATGACGATGTAGTTGCAAGTAATCAAGACGTGTATCGCTATTTTTGAGATGATGACGAGAGACCACTTTGTGTTGGATGATGATTATGATGATGACATGATTTGATGAGACTATTTGTATGTATATGCTATGATTACATTTGTATGTGTATGATATGATAAAGATTATTGTATAAAGCCTGTTCAAATACAAAACAAATATGCAGAAAAAAACCTGAAACTAATAAAACTAGCAGTAGCGAGGGAATAAAGTCAGCAGTAGCGCTTCCTGATAAAAAGCGCTGCAGATATTAGCAGCAGCGCTCTGCAATAAACCTCGCTACTGCTAGCCATGTATAGCAGTAGCGTTGGATGACACGCGCTACTGCTACATGTTAGCTGTAGCGCCTTATCAGTAGCGCGGCATCCCGCGCTACTGATAGGCAAAATACCCGCGCTACTGCTAGGGTTTTCCCTAGTAGTGTTGTTTGACACTTATATCCTCCTCACTCTGAAAGATAAACAAGCAAACAGATGACAGGTTTTGCACATATAAGTATCAGTGCTGACAATTCATCACATTTCTTAGTGACGAATAAAGTGACACAATTTAAAATAGCACTAACACAATATGGTATTGTTCAGGTTAAGACATGGTAGGAAATGACATTGTGAAGGAGTTTTCAGCTTCACGACACCACTGGATTACAGATCAAGAACTCATAAGTATCAATGGTTAGTGTGGTGTCAATTTATCCCATTTCAGATTTGCAAACAAAGAGACGGTTTAAATAATAGTAGAATGATATGACATTGCTCATAGTAAAGACATTGCAGAATATGACATTGTGTTGTAGTGGGTAGGTTCACCACACCACTGGATTACAGATCAAGAACAGAAGCATACATGCAGTGGAAAAGAAGATCACTTGCTTTGTATAGTTTAATTTACATTGTATGAAGAAGGAACTTGGTTGTACAACTGAAAACTTAAATTGAGAAGGACAAACTTTTGTTTTTGAACTACATAATAAACTTTAAACATGCAATTGGATGCAAACACCAAAAATAAACAATTGTTGCAGTCATGCCTAACCAAACATACAAAACAAAGTTTGAAGGCTTGAGAAGGACAAATTTACATTATTGGTGAAGACAGGCTCTATAAAGCCCTTGTCCACGCTGATTGGGGGCAATTCAAGAAGTTTACCATAGAATCTTCTTCATAAGCATTGCCTTTATTCTACATTTTGTTAAGAGTAAATATAGATGTGATAATATAAGAAAAAATGGAGAATATTTAAGATAAGATGAAGAGTGATGCTACATAACCAAGTATCTATAAATGTAAGTACAGCGATACAGGCAAAAGGTACAGCCAAGAGCAATGCAGAGCTAAACTTCTTTAGGACCATCGGTGTTATCCAACCTTATGGTAAGAGTAAATATAGACCTGATGCGTAGAAAATGGAGGGCAAAGGAAAATAAGCCACAGACTGATTGTACATGAACAACTACCTGTCAATATAAGTACACTGATAAAGGACAGCAGATACTTACAAGAACAATGCAGAGCTAAAAAATTTCATTGGCATTGGATATATTCTACACTAATGTAACCATTCATACAGATCAAATAATTTGGAGCGAACAATTGATAAGCAAGCTATCATGCATACTGCTGTCACACAATGAACCATGTAGGAATGCAAGTACAGTGATACAGGATAGCAGGTACTAACAAGAGCAAAGCAGCGGGCAGCATATTTCCGATATCCTGTCGTTCTTTTCAATCCAGAATTCTTCTTCGAGCTGATTTCCTGCAAAAAAGATCCATAAGGCACATGCGAAAAAGTAGAAGTTCAAATTGTCATGTGATATCATAGATAGTACCTCATCTTGGGAACGAGACCAGTGCATAACAAGGTTTTTCCATTCAATGTCTTCTAAATTTAGCACAGGAGACTTCACCGGAAATTCGTTTATAGACTTGCCATCAAAGTGTGATTTCCTCAGGTAACACCGATACTGCTGCAATGCTTCCTTGAAAAGCGCAAGCAAGCTTTTCTCGTCATGACTATCTAGATTGACCCTCGCCTACTTACAACAATGTAATGTAAATCATTGATGTGTTCAATCAGCAGAAAACAGGAAAATAATCACCATGAATAATAGCACTTACACGTAAGTGGGACAGGAAGATGTGAAAATGGTGTTTGTATTCACTATAATCTTCCCATGATGAGAATATATGTGTGCATTCCCTAACAACATTGAAAGCATTGTCTTTAAAACTGGGAATAGCTGGAATGGGGTTCCAATCTCTAGGAATTGGCCGTCTCTGCAGTTGGGATAGGTCTTCGGCCGGTGGACTTGCTGTACTTTTTGCTGGAGTGGAATTTTTCTGTGGTACGGCTGGTGCTATGGCAACTGAAATCGGTATACCTTTTGCTGGAGTGCAGGTCCTGTGTGGTGGGGCTAGTGGTGTGGCCAGTGAAGTATGGGTACAGTCTGCTGGAGTCGGTCCTACATTTTGTGTCACTGGTTGTACAGCCAATATAAGTGGGCTGTTGTCTGATTTCTCCGGCACCACCATGTTTTTCAAGGACTTTGCTGGTGCTCCGTCAGGTTCGGCAATCACCCTCTTCGTTTTTGATGTTTGATGCACAAGAACAGCATTTGAGTGGAAAAACATGGTATGATGACAGATGGAATATGTATTGATAATGGATGGGCATGGCATCTTGACATATATGATGAGTAAACTAAGCAGATGGCGGTGCAACAAAGTAGAAGAAATGCAAGACAACATATGCAAGATACGCGCAATTAATAAAACCTTGCCAAATTAGAACATGCACCTTGATGGGTGAACAGGACAGTCCATCTGCCTTTGACTCCTTGAGGTTAGAATAGTCATTACGATCATATTCTGAACAAGAATCTACAGGTGGGGAGCGTATGAGTCTCATTGCATCCAGAATGGCACTCAATGCCTTGGTGCCAATTTTGTAAGTCGTTGCAGTGTTCCACAATATTCTTCTAAAGCGCGGATTCTGATATTCATTGTAATTATGTATAATATCTGAGAACCATGAAAACATAAATAGTAGTGAGATTATCTTTGTAATGCAAAGGATATTCTAATATAGGGGCACCCCTGTAAACCCTTGTGTGCTATCACTGGATTTTGATGAGAGAGCTCATGTGTGCTGTAATATGGTGCGTGCATTAATATAATCTGGCACAAGTACACACAAAAATAGGTTCCATAAGTAAGGATAGTTGGCAGATGATAGGTTCATAATATACTGTACAGAGAGTTTATTGCCAAACCATGATAACAAGAGCACACAACAACTAGGCAGATCGTAGTGTACATAAAAGGGGTGCACCATAACCACGATATATAAATCGGGAAAGTGGAACTGGCTGGAAAATATGGTGTTGAATTGCCGCTACTAATTGAAAGCCTATCGATCATGTACAGGCCAACTCTATCAGTTGTTGACTGCAGATGTCCCTGCGCCCCTTCCGGACAAGGAACATACTGTACGTACTAAATACATAATAACAAAAGAGGAACATGTTGAAGAATAGAAGAGAAAGCATATTCTCGAGGTTCCGCTTCATTGCATACAATGTTGGTTGCCCACTCATGATGAATCAGAGTGCCTAAAGAAATGCAATTCCATGCTGTCTCTCTCTATATGTGGCCACATGCATTTGGAAAATCAAGTGGGAGCATTACCTGACCAATTAAATGTGTGTCTGTTAACTAATATCAGTATCATATCACAATTCGTATTTGAAGAGGTACGCTTTGGACTTATGATTGGTGTGTTGTGTAGCTTCAAGAGTGGCCTGCTGCTAGTGCTGACACATAGCAGCTACACAGATCATAGTGTAGATATAACGGGAAAACCGTAAGCATCAGGAGTAAAATTAGCAAAGTGGAACTTGCTGAAATATATGTGCTATTATTGTCGGTACGGCTAGAAAGGCTTCGGATACCATCTCTCTTCAACTGAAGGTGCGGTACTGTTAATATCAGTGTAACTCTCAAAGGTGACACAGCTCCCCGCATTTCCTTGCTAATCTTATAGGATTCAAGTGGGCTGGCCACTACAAATCCTATTCCTATGTTTACAAAATCCTATGAATCAAAGAGGCCCGAAGAGTTCAAAGTATCCATCACAACCGACCGTATAGACCTCTACATTGCAAATGTCCCTGCTCATCTTCACTACAAGGAACATACTGTACTACTATCATACTCCCTCTGTTCGAAAATATAAGTCTTTGTAGAGATTTCCACTATGGATCACATACAGATGTATACAGATACATTTTAGAGTGTAGATTCACTCATTTTGATCTATGTAGTCCATGGTGGAATCTACAAAGACTTGTATTTAGGAATGGAGAGAGTACTTATTAAAGAAGAACGGAAGAGGAACATGCTAAAGAAGAGCAAGCAGATTTTGGATAATAAAATGTTCATTGCGCAGTGCCCACACATGATGAACCAGAGCGCATTAAGAATGCAACTCCCTGCTGTCTCACTATATGTGGTGCATGTGCTTTTCGAAAGTAAAGTAGGAACATTAGCTGACCAATTAAACGTTATATGTTTTAGTAATATCAGCATCATATCAGATTTGTATTTGAGAAACAAGTTTGGAATTATGAGTGGCACGTTGTTTAGCTTGATGGATTCAGGAGCAGTGCTAAGCAGGCACGATGATGGTACTGAATATAAAGGCATGTCTGCATGCAAGTAGCGTGACTTTTGTCATTTGGGTCAGTCGACCATTTCAGGGGGTTGGATGAAGATCCTACGTCTCCTAACCCTTCTTATTCCTCGACTCTGATTCTTCCCATACAGAACACCGCACGGGCCGCCGGCTGAACCACCGGCCCCCACCGCCTGTGTTCCTCCACCACCCCACCCACACCCCCGCCCCCACCCGCGTCAAGTTTTCTTCGTTCGGCAAGGCCCCACCACCAGCCCCCACAACCACCATCCCCACCCAAGCCCCTTCCTTCGCACCGGCGAACTCCGGTGAGCTCTGAAAAATCGACTGACCCAATTTTGAAATTTAGTCTACTGTCATTTAACTAGTGTGGAATATAAAAGGGGAAAACCATAAGCATTGCGAATATAGTGCTGAGCGTGACATGGCGGATCAGAAGGTGCAAACAGGTCAAAGGCAACTTCGCAACCAATGTTTGCTTTCAACTAGCAAGTAAGTGATGGACAAGAAATCAGAGTAAAGCAGTGGCAATCTATTTTCTTGTTGCGACAAATAAGTTGAGAAGATACGAAAGATTACCGCCTCTGGTGCGGTGCCGTGTATGCATGCGCTGAGAATTTGACGGTGTTGCGGTACCGATGGCTGTCGGCGGCGTGGAAGCAGATCTAGGAGGGTAGACGGTGGCGGCGAGGCACGGTGGACGAGACGGTCATAGGAGCGGCGCCCGCAAGGTGGAGGATGGCGGGGATGAAGCAAGAGGACGGGATGCAAGGATCCCGGTCCGAAGCCGTGGATGAGAGTGGTCGATCTCTTTTAATGGCCGACGACGTCAGGGTATCAGCTCCGGCATGGTGGAGCAGGACGGCGGTGGATGGGGTGGCGGATGGAGGAGGCTGGGGTGGAGAGGGTGTTTTGGCGCCCACGGAGTACGAATGGGGAAATGGAGGGAGAGAGGAAGGGGAAACCATGTCTTCAGGGTGCGCTTGTCTCAAATGCGAGGAAATTTACAAACTTAGCCCCCATTTAAAATTACCCACATCACAACAATATTAGTCGGTTGGGGATATGACGGTAATCTCGCATACACAGAATATTTGTCGACCAGAGTTTGTTTTTGGCGCCCACCGTGTATAAATCGGGGAGGGAGTCGATTTCGGCCGAGGAGACACTATGTTTTGGCACCCACCATGTATGAATCCAGGTGAGAGGCGGTTATGTCACGTTTGAGTGAAATTACAAACCTACCCCTATCGAAACCTATAGAAATCGAGCCGATAGGCTTTGCGTGTCAGGGATAGGCAGTAATTTCCATCTCACAGATTTTGGTTTCGGGCGGTTACTGTGACTTTCCCCGCTTCGTTCAAATTTTTGCAGAGCAAGAGTGCACGTTTACCGTGTCAACTCAATTCAAATCCAGTTTGTGTTCTATTTTTGTTCAGGCAGGATCCATTTGCGATTGGAATAAAATTCTATGTACATCATTTTTTTTATATACTTTCAAAAGCACAACAAAGAATTCTGCTCCTTTATATGTATATAATATGATTTACAAATACAATGATCTCAAAATCATAAGGTTGAATTCAAAAAAAATTAAACCAAATTATGTTCTACTAAAATGTATGGATCAGTAATATCTACATATTAAATAACATAGATGCGCGTGAATTCATATGAGTATGCATGTTTGATAGATCAATTTTGGTTCGAGTATTGTCGGGGATATACCCCGCGGTATGACCCGGCCGGAGATATGACCCGGCTGGGACTTGGTGTTTCATTGGTGACCCGACAGATTGTAAGCCGATGGATGTTTAAGCCAGATGTTTAAGCTGACAGATTGTAAGCCGGAAGATTGTAAGCCAGATCGTAAGCCAGATCGTAAGCCAGATTGTAAGCCAGATGGTAAGCCAGATCGTAAGCCAGATTGTACGTCAGCAGTTAAGAAGCCCAAAATGTTAAGGAGCCCATCGAGAGAAGCCCATGATGAGAAGTCAGAATAGGTTAAGTCTTAATCCAAGTCGGACTCTACATGTAACCCGCCCCTTCAACTTATATAAAGAGGGGCAAGGCACCCCAAGAGGGACGAGTGGAATAATCATTAAGTCTAGACACAACTAGGAGAGCCGGAGATACGGCGACTCCCTCATAAGCATAATGAGACCTAGCCACAAACAGCATGTAGGGTTGTTACCGGATGATGTTTCCCGGGGCCCGAAGCTGTCCCTTGTCTTGTGTTGCGTCTCTCGATTCCGATCAACCCCTCTCAAGCTACCACATAGATGCGTTGGCCTCACGACTAAGTCCTTTCACTAGGACATCTGCCGTGACAAATCCACAACAGTTGGCGCCCACCATGGGGCGTGCGCATGGTGGTGTGGAGTTCTTGGAGGGTCTTAACTAGGGTTTCGAGAAGTTTACAGAATTTCTGGATAAAGGAAAATCGGTTTTGGAAGGACCTACGTCAGCTTTGATCAAAATCAGAATTTCTTTATCGGAGTTTATCCGGTCGGTTGGCAAGATTATCAAAAAAGATCCTGAAGGTTTCGTTTGGTGAACCGCCGGAGCCACGCCGGCTCTCCATGAGAATTACCAAAACCGCCGAAATAGCAAAAGGAAAAGAAGGAAAGAAGACTACGCCAAAGACTCAGATGAGAATTTTCAAAAAGACTCCTACAAATTGGAAATAGAGATAACAGCGACCCGGACTCGCCGCACCCGCGGGCTGACTCCGCCTTGACCGTTGGGTCCGTCACTCCTTAGTTGACCCGTCTGGCGGTTTACACATCTGCGGCCCGATCTCCGTCGGCGCTGCTTCTGCTGGCCTTGGCGGAGCCGCCTCGCCGGGTCACCTCCACCACCACGAGTTGGCCTCCCCGTCGCTCCTGCTGTGGCCAGCCCCAAGGCGCCTCCGCCTCAACAGTGCCTCCCTGAGTTCCGATCTACCTCGCTGGTTCGCCACTTTGCGGCACTCGCTTCGCTCCACTTCGGCTGATCCGCAACCTTGGTCAGCCGCCCCGTCGACCTGTCGCGGTTCTCCGTTGCTTCAGGCCGCCTTCCACGAGTTGTCGTTGCGGCGCTTCGTTTTTGGCCTTGACCCGCCTGCGTTGACAGCTGAGCCGCCACCTTGCCTGGCCGGCCCACCCGCGTGCTAAGCCGCCGGCCCCGAGCCACCGCTATGCTCTCGCTTCCGCATCTGCTATATACGGTCGTGGCCCCGAGCCCCTGTTTTCGAGCTCGGCTCTCGCCTCCTCTCTGAGCGGTCATGGCCCCGGGCCGGGTGTTCACGCGACTGGCCTTCGCCGACGACGCCTGCCTCGCACCTCTGCGTGCTCCCTTATTTCCTTCGGTTCCATGTTCGTCCGCAAGTTCGCTATGGAGGTACTCAGCCACATCAACAAACGGGTGAAGTACAGGCTTAAAATTCCTCTGCCCATACTTGGTTTATGGAAGATCTCTACTGGGTTTTCTCAACCCTCAAAGACAAATTTGCTACTCCCTCCGTTCGGAATTACTTGTCTCGGAAATGGATGTATCTAGAACTAAAATATGTCTAGATACATCCATTTCTGCGACAAGTAATTCTGAACGGAGAGAGTATAAAGGAAGAAGTCAGAAGTTGGGATCAGGATCAACGAAAGAATACAAAGGCTCCCATAATGTGTCCATGATAGAAAGAAATGGGAAGAAAAATTCATCACGTGAAGCCATTGCTACTCCAAGTACAAAGCAATCAAGCTAACCAAAGGGTATGAACTCCACGTACGTGGTAGTCAGAATCCACAGAAGACTTCAAGACAGTTTCCTCTTGCGCCATCTCCTGGCAAAGCTCATCACGGTATCAGGCTGGCCTGAACAGTAAGGCCACAGCTGGGAAGAGAATTCGGTCTCCGTCGACCATGTTGCTGACTCGGCCATCGCTCCCTCGAGCCGCCCAGTAGTAGAAAACAGGGCTTTGGTCACAGGGAAATATTCACATTAGTCCCGGTTCAGTCACGAACCGGGACTAATGTGAGCATTCGTCCCGGTTCGTGCGGCTAAGGCATTAGTCCCGGTTCACCTGGGCCCTTTAGTCCCGGTTGGTGCCACGAACTGGGACTAAAGGGTGTGATGCCCATTAGTCCCGGTTAGTGGCACCAACCGGTACTAATGGACTTTGTGGCATTAGTACCGGTTGATGGTACGAACCGGTACTAAAGGTCCCATTTTCAAACTCTATCCCCCGGGCCGCCTTTTCAGTTTTAGAAAAAACAAAAGAAAATGATGGAAATGTCAAAAAAATAAAATAAAATAAGTTTCCCATGTGATATGTGGTCTAGTTGTTGGGAAAATTAACAAATATGAATTTCGACTTTATTTGCAAAATCTCTCTGGAATTTGTAAAATGGGCATAACTTTTGCATACGAACTCGGATAAAAAAGTTTTTATATGAAAAATCATCTACTCGAAAAGTTACATCCGAATTTAACGGGGGGAACCCCGTTAAACATTTTCAAAATCCTCAAAAACCTAACAGAAAAAAAGTTACGGGGCTTTTAAGATCTAGAGTGGAAAAAATCGAAAAAATTTCAAACTGTGGTCAAACAATGGTCAAACTAATTATTCTAGAATATTAGTGTTACTAAATAATTATTTCAGTTATTTTGAATTTTGGTCAAATCTGGTCAAACAGTGGTCAAACAATGGTCAAACTAATTATTCAAGAAATATTAGTGTTACTAAATAGTTATTGTTTTTTAAAACAATAGTTTCAAACTTAAACAGTGAAATGTGTCGCTTCATGCTCAAGCAAAATTCCTGAGGGTTAATAGGATTGACATCTTACTATTGTCAGGAAAACAACAAGTGCAGACTTGGAAACGAGGGAGAATAGAACCCGGAAGTTAAGCGTGCTCAGGCTGGGGGAGTGGGAGGATGGGTGACCGTTCGGGAAGTTAGATGATTTGGAATGATGAGGGGTGATTAGAGATTAGAGTATAAATTGAACAGTGATGAGGGGTGATGATTAGAGATTAGAGGTTAAAATAATTCAGAAATTTGAAAATAAAAAAAAAATAAAAAAAATTCAAAAAAAATCATAAAATTTCCTTTAGTCCCGGTTG
This sequence comes from Triticum aestivum, assembly GCF_018294505.1. Taxonomy (NCBI): domain Eukaryota; kingdom Viridiplantae; phylum Streptophyta; class Magnoliopsida; order Poales; family Poaceae; genus Triticum; species Triticum aestivum. Next base: position 287,304,731 of record NC_057811.1, read on the forward strand.
GTAACACCAACCGGGACTAAAGGTGGAGCTCCAAGAACCGGGACTAAAGGGGAGAGGCGTTAGTAACGCCCCTTTAGTCCCGGTTCAAAAACTGGGACTAAAGGGCCTTACCAACCAGGACAAAAGCCCCTTTTTCTACTAGTGGCCTGTCCGCCTTCAAACCGGCCTCTTAAAGCCGCTACTGTACGTTGACTCGCCTCGCGGGTCATCCTCCGTGCCGGCCGCGTTGAACCGGCCACGGCCGCCGGGTCTCCACCACGGTTGAGCTGCCAGCGCCACTGCACCATGCCTCTTCAGCCCGGCGCTGTCGTGGAGGCACCCCTTTGACCCGCCAGAGCGCCCTTCACCTATACGGCCGCATCTGGAGTGGCCTCCATGACCCGGCCTCGCTACTTCAAACCGGCGCCCCCGAGCTGCCACCTCCAAGGCGCCATGGCCGCGCGCCGTTCCGAGCCACAAGCCGCCTCCACCTGAGAGCCGGCCCGCCGTGACGAGTCGCCAAATCGCTTCCGCTGCCATTACGGCCTTGCCCAGTCTCTCGGTCTTCGAAACTCGCTTGAGTCGCCGCGCCCCCGCTGGAGACCGCACTAAGCCGCCTTATGCCACCGCCAGCCGCGTCCAGAATCGCCGCGTGGAGCTGTCGCCATGGCAAATCACCGACCCCATGGTTTCTTCAAGTCGCCACTCGGCTCTCCGCTATTGAGCCGTCATCTCCTAGCCCAGCCTCGTTTCGCTCCAAGTCGCCTCCCTGCCGAGAGCCGCCTGACGCCGTCATTGTGACTCGCCTCGCCACGGGCCTCCCCGTGCTCACCCCGCCTCCACCGCGGCTGTGACCCGTTGTGAGCCACCGCCTCAAGTCCGCCCCTGCGGCCTCCACCTCATTCTGCAGCCGTTCCGCCGTGTCTGCTCGCCTCGAGCTGGTTTGAGCCGCCGTAGTACCACTTTCTACCACGCCTTGAGCTGGCCCTGTCCGCCGGCCTCCGCTGGAGCCACTCCCCAAGTCGCCCGCTGCTGGTTCACCTCCGTCACCGAGTCACCTTCGTCGACTCACTACCTTGCTGTCGCCCGCGCCAGGCTGCCTCAGTCCGTCTTGAGCCGGCCTCGCTCCGCCTTGGCCATGAGCCGCCGTTGCCATTGCGCTTGCCTCCGCTGTAGACGTCGTCAAGTCGCCGCTTTCTGAGCCGGCCTCGCTCCGCCTTGCCCTCTGCCACCGCGGATGTCGCGCCTCAGCTCGCCGCCGGCCTCCCTTGTCGCGTGTTTTGAGCGCCACTAAGTCAACGACCAACCATCTGCCATGGCTTCAAACTGCCAAATCACCGGTGCCCCTCTACGATGACCGTCTCCGCGCGCCGCTGTGGCCGCCTTGACCCACCTGCCGCGAAATCGCCGCGCCTTGCCTTGGTCGCTTCCGCAACAATCGCCGGCATTGCTCCTCCAATCTCTGTCGCGCCGCTAGTTTTCAAGTCGCCGTCACCTGGCTCTAGCTGCGGCCAACGCACCGAGCCGCCCCTCACTCAAATCGCCCTTGCCTGAGCGACCGCGGGCCGCCCACCTCCACACCGCCGTGGCCCCCGACTGTTTCAAGTCACGGACACCATCTCATTCTGAGCCGCGGGTTTACCAAGTTGCGGTGCTACAATCCTGTCTGAGCCGCCCCATCGAAGTAGTCCACCTTGCCTCACCGGACTCCGCTGACGAGTCATCATGAGCCGCCCTGCCGGCTGATTCTAAGTTATGAAACTACCGCGGCCCTGGCGTCTCGTTGTTTTCCTTCGTGTTTGCTATTTCGCCGTTGCCGCTTCTGTTGCTGTAACCCCGAGCGGGCCACGCCTCCACTCCCGCGGCCTCGGCCCCGCCGGCTCTGCCTGCTCTGCAACCAGTTTTGCTTGCTTGATCGAATAGATCACATTTCAGTGTGCAGCAGCAGTATACTTTTCTCTGGGAACCTGCAGTATGTATTGGCACATGTCTTCAAACTCCCTGGCAGTTCTCCTGATTGTCCGGATATTATATATCCTCAAGAGTTGTGAACCATCGGCATATCAGTGACTATGCCTTTAAAGATCAAACTACAGGCTTCTGCAGGGTTTGTCAGTGTTGAGCACATTACATGGATGGGTTATGTCTGTTGGCGTTTGCCCGGTTTCTTTATTTGGTATGGTGGTCGTTTTCATTTGAAGAGCGGGAACACTTCGCTAAAAGATACAGCCAGCACAACCTCTGCTTCTAGGTGTAGCGACCCGACCCGAATGGATCAAGTCTCTGTGCTTAAGTGTCATCCCTGGATGGGTATGCTGACACACACAGTACTCGAGGATTTATAACAGAGGTAAATCACATGTATAAAGTAACGTAAATACTATTACCTCAATCCAAAATAGCAGAAGTAACAAGGTTGTGGATTCCCATCAACACCAACGGCAAAGTTGAGTGTAGAAATCGTAACCCTAACGTATCACTTACTCGTCGTAAGAATCCTGCAACATGAAACGTTGCAGTCCGAAAACGGGTCAGCACATGGAATATGCTGGCAAATTCACACCATAGAGAAATGATGAACAAAGGCTATCACTACATGCATATATGGCTGGTGGAAAAACTCTATGGTTATAATGTTTTTGCGAAAAGCCAATTTTTCCCTACTGCAAAGGAATAAATTTTATTTAACTATCATGGTGGTTGTTAAACATTGAGATGGTTGACAGCATCTCAATCCCAATTAAGAACGTGATTAAACCCAAATCAAATCTAAATTAAGTAACATGATGAGATACACATGATAATCCAGGAACTAGATACTCAAGATGTCCATAACCGGGGACACGGCTAATCATGATTAGTTTGTACACTCTGCAGAGGTTTGCGCACTTTTCCCCACAAGACTCGATCTCCTCCGTTGGATTTCTCGCACTACTTGGTGTTTGAGAAACGGATGATCGAGACACAGTCTTTCAGAAGCATTTACTCTCTACTCCGGGCAGACCGTTACACCTACAATCCCCCTACATCTGCTAGTCCACCTCTTCAAGAGCTCACAAAACTTACTCAACTATGCCAGAGCCCATAATGGCTTGTGGCTGCACACAGAAGTTTCTAGCATGAATAATCTTATGATCCCTTTGAGTCTGGGTGGCGGTCCATAGGATGATCACACGGGTACCCCGGGATATCCAAAAATACAGGCAACACTGGGTTCTCCAGGTGCCTCAATCCACCCAGTTGTTTATTTAAGTAGCCACCTTAAGTTGAACCATTAATTAACAATCTCACATCTGTCATGGAAAATTCACTCAAACCCAATCCACGTCTACGAGCATAGCATAGCAATATAAGCAAACGTAGAAGTAACTCCCAAGGGTTTGATAGTAAACAGGACAATAGGTACTACCTCATCTACTTCCCAAAACCCACATATTAATCAAATCCAAATCATGCAATTGTTTGAGGGTTGATCTAATGGAATAAAACTGGGTGGTAAAGATGTATGATCAAAGTGTGAACTTGCCTGCAATGTTGATGAAGATGATTCACACTCATAACTCTTGATAGTTCTACTCGTCACACTCTGGTCAATCTATCGTAAGCAAGCAATGATAACCACACATAAGCAATCACTCAAAAGATCAGAAAGAACGAAGAAGATACTTCAGAAAACATCAAAACCAAGCAAATAACTCTTGCAACATAAAACAATTTCTAACAGTACCAAAATTATGTGAATTTGGCCTTATCAGAAAGTTTAGGTCAAGAGCTTTAATTTGCAAAAAGAATCAACTCAAACAGAGCTACGAAACTCAAATTACGATCAAACGAAGTTTGAATTCAAATCTGATCTAATTCAAATTTTAAAATTTTAAAAACATGTTTATGTTGTTTTACGGGAAAGAGGAGATCATAACAAAGAAGTGGGCGTTGGTTTCGTCGGATTTGGATAAACGAGTAAAAAGTTGTGACCGTTTGAAGAACAGGGACTAAACTGTAAATAAAATCATCATAGATAGGTCCCTGGCGAAAAACTAAAATAAAAGAAAAAGACTAAATAGCGAACGCTCGCTACGGAAACTTACGCGACGAAAACCGTTCACTACAGAGGCTAAACCAGCGAACGTCCATTAAATAAAACAAAACGTTTCAGAGAAAAAAGAACACCTCGATCTGGACTATTGGATCCAGATCGCACGGACGAGGGCAGGTGGCGGTTATCGCGGTGGCTGACGACGTCGGCGGCGAGGAAAATGGCAGCGACGGTGGCTCGGCTCAAACGGGACGGCGGCTCCAGGGCTCGGCGGCGCCGGCGAAGTAGATGGGGAGGAGCGGCTCGGCGAGGCGAGTCCGAAGGGGGTGGTGGCGTCAGGCGTAGGCGGCGGTGGAGCGAGGCGCAACGGCGGTGGATCTCGCCGGAGCTCGCAACTCTGGCGGCGAAGTGCGGCGGCTAGGGAGGAGGAGAGAAAAGGGGGTCGGGGTCCCGGGGCCCGGCTTATAAAGGGGAGGGCCGGCGGTGGCTTGGGCAAGGGGTAAGAGCAAGGCGGCGGGGTGCGGTGTCCGCGAAGGACACGGCGGCGGCGGCGATGCCGTGCGGCCGCGGGAGTCCTGCGGGAGCTCGGAGACGGGCGCGAGCGCGCTGGGCTGGGCTGGCTTGGCCCGGTTGGCTGGCCAGTCCAGTTCGGCGGAGGGATTTTTTTTAAAAAAAATAAAGATTTTCCAGACAAAAAATAAATAAAAACAAAACAAATAAAAAATATTATATAGGCATATAATATATCAAAATTTTCAGAAAAAGATTTCCTACAGCATGGGCATTTCTCTAGCATTAAATAAAATCCACAAAAATTCAAATAAATCAAAGAGTGCTACTGCTCTACTAAAATCCAATAAAAATCATTTTAAAAAATACGAAAATTAATTCAAATTTGTTTCTCTCCAATTTTCTGATGTAGGGAATCATGTTACCCCTATTTTCCATATATTTTTATTCTGGAGAAAAATGATTTGAATAAAATCCAAATAACTCCAAATTGAAAATATTTCAAAAGGACTTTGAATTTGATCCTTTGAAACTCCCAACTCATATTTCATATATTATGAAGAAGTCATTTTATCTTCTCTCGTGAAAATCATTGAGTTGCTTGAAGTTTCTGAATTGGAAATATTTTCAAATGATATTCAAATATTTTCAACACCCCTTTTCATTTAAATAAATGGAAGAAGTCATTTCATCTTCTCTCCAGGGTTTTGTGATGAAAAGAATTTGAATTCATGGAGATCATAAAAGCAAAATGAAAGTTTGGGAAAGTCCTTTTATTCCCTCTCATTTAACTTTCAAAAGATTTTAAATTCACTCACTCAATCACACCACAATCAAACAAACAATCAAATCTATCTATTTATTATAACATTCCAAAATTTAGAATTTTGGGATGTTACACTAGGTTTGGAAGAAAGGCTAGATGATAATTCAGAGGGTAATGACGGAGGAGATGAAGATACTAAAAATTCCCATGAACCAGCAACACTCTTGGCTTCAGCATGTAATATGTTCAATGAGGACAACAGTCTTATGAGGACAACAGTTTTGAAAAATTGCCTACGGACCATCTAAGTTTATTTTCTTGACACATATTGTTTTTTGTCAAAAGAACAATTACTTTGGTCTGTATATTCGTATATGCAGGACAGTCATACACGACAACAGTGGTTTATATCGCGGCCAGGATGAACCATTGGCCGGATTAACTTCAACAACCCGCCAGGATGAACCGTTGATCGGATTACTGATATAAATCATACGGGGTCATTTATAACCCGCCGAACTTCAACATATTCCAGCGTTCTACTGTTCAACTATATGCCGGTTTACATCACGGTCAAGTATGGAGAATCTCAAGCCAACTCCTCAAATCTCCTTGAGACTCGGGGGCTATAGTGATATGACTGAGAAAATCTTGCTAGTTTCAGCAAATTCAACAACCCCGGACGTTGGAGGGAAAGATAACCCGGCCCCGGAGGTTACTGCCATATTGGTGAAAATTTAAAGGCCGTCAAAAAATTTCCGGCTTAAAAATAAGGATTCCGGTTCAAAATCTGGTTCAAGGGAAATCTATTCTCCCACAAAGCTCTAAAGCTCTCAAATCCGGTTCAAGAAGAATATTATCTCTCGCAAAGTGCGAGTTCTCAGAAAAAATTAAAGGTTGCCAAAGAGAATTTGTTGCCATGATGCACAGTTCAAACATGGGTATCCAATCCGGCTTACATGCCTTATTACAAATCACTTGGAGGCTTGATGCCCGAGTTACAGGGAACAAAGAGAGTTTGATGCACAGCACAACTCAAACGTAGGTACCCGATGAGCACAACTTGTCAGTATATCACTTGGGGCTTCTTGTTCAAACATAGGTGTATTCACCAAAGAGAACATAGCGTTACTACCCTTTTGATCCGGCGCAATGCCACAATTATGGTCACTTGGGGGCTTCCTGATCGTATCCGAATCATAACATTACTACCCTCTTGATCGACTCAATGCCACACTCGTCAGTATGTCACTTGGGGGCTTCTTGTTCAAACATAGGCGTATTCGACCAAAGAGAACATAGCGTCACTACCCTCTTGACCAGGTTTGTTCAAACATAGGCGTATTCGACCAAAGAGAACATAACCTTTCCGAGTCATCCTACCTGTAGCCAGCTGCTTCAACTCAATTGGGTAATCCTGATTGACCAGCCGAACTCTTAACGATCAGTCTTTACGGCGTATTCGACCAAGATCTGAGCTCGTTAATGTTCAAACAGTGGTTTGTCATGTGGGAGTACGGCTTACAGATAGTCAGGATAGACTCAGGCTTCATAAGCCGCCTTCCTTGAAACTTGGATAAATCGGCCCGTGATGTATGTTGTTACTCTGGCCCCGCGTACTCCTGATATGTCTTTGAGCAAGATCAGACTTTATCTAGGGTTCAAATGTCGATTGGGCACACTGTGAGTCAGGCTCACGGAATGCACGAACAATCAAGTGGCTCAGGCTAGTTTCATTTAAGTTTTCTGTCATCATACACATACATCATCATATATTGCATCATGCATTGCTTCATCATTACATCATCATAGTGTACATCATATATGCATAGATATACTGGTTTATATTGCAAGAACCAGTTTTCAAACCAGGTTATATTATTCAAATCTTTAATAGCCAACATGGCTGGAATTTTATTATGGTTATCAATAACCAATATTATGATTGTGGTTTTCGAAGTCGCTTCAGCGCAATGGCTATTATTTTATCAATGGATATAATTTATTCTACAGTGGAAGGAATAGTCCCGAGTCGCTGCGGGCTTACGACCCGGCACTTGGGGGCTATATTATTCAAGTTGAGATTACATCAAATGTGAAAATCCCATGTCACTGCTAGCATGCACCATGGCACTTGGGGGCTAATGCAAAGTCATTTTTTGCTCACCTCATTGAAGACCCGACTCATCACATCATAATGAGCCGGTCCTTGGGGCTACCAATTGCTCCTGTCAACAATTCAAGTCTACATGATCATATTTACAAGGTCTCTTCTCATTATTGCATAATGACCCGACCCTTGGGGGCTACACTGGTTGAAGTTTTTATGAGCATAAGGCAATTTCAAAGTCCCAGGTTGCTGCAAGCATGACAACTCGGCACTTGGGGGCTACACATGTGGAATACTCAGTTCTGACTAGTGATTGAGATGTACAACATGGATTTCTTCAAAGTGGTAATATTTATGTTGAAGCAAGTCTTAAGTCATCACTTTGTTCTGTTCAAGACTTGGGGGCTACAGGTAATGTGGATATGAGGGAGAGAAATCTTCAAAATTCACAGTTTTGACCCAGCGTCGGCAACAATTATGACTCGGCATCATCTATTTATAACCCGGCAAGTTTTTCATCTTTAAGCCGGTTGAAGGTCAGATGAGTATTTCAAGACCAATATTTTTAAGCATCGGGAGCTGAGTCAAATGAATTATTCTTCACAATTTTTCTCTGGGAGAAACCAACGTCAGCAAATTGATTATGAAGTTGGCTTATTGACCCGGATTTCCTCGAAGAACGAAATAACAGGGACTTAAGGATGTTCAGGTGCCGGCTTACAAGAATATTTAACCCGGAGCATAAGCTGTTAAAATTGTTCTTGTGTTTTGTTTACAGGATCAGTTTAACATGGATAAATCCAAATTAAACTGGGGGCTAATGTCGGGGATATACCCCACGGTATGACCCGGCCAAAGATATGACCCGGCTGGGACTTGGTGTTTCATTGGTGACCCGACAGATTGTAAGCTGGCGGATGTTTAAGCTAGATGTTTAAGCCGACAGATTGTAAGCTGGCAGATTGTAAGCCAGATGGTAAGCCATATTGTAAGGCAGATGGTAAGCCAGATTGTACGTCAGCAGTTAAGAAGTCCAAAACGTTAAGAAGCCCATGGAGAAGCCCGTGATGAGAAGTCAGAATAGTTTATGTCTTAATCTGAGTTGGACTCTACATGTAACCCGCCCCTTCAACTTATATATAAGGAGGGGCAGGGCACCCCAAGAGGGACGAGTGGAATAATCGTTAAGTCTAGACACAACTAGGAGAGCCGGAGATACGGCGACTCCCTCATAAGCATAATGAGACCTAGCCACAAACAGCATGCAGGGTTGTTACCGGATGATGTTTCTCGGGGCCCGAAGCTGTCTAAACCCTTGTCTTGTGTTGCGTCTCTCGATTCCGATCAACCCCTCTCAAGCTACCACATAGATGCGTTGGCCTCACGACTAAGTCGTTTCACTAGGACATTTGTCGTGACAAATCCACGACAAGTATGAATTACATGTATCATCATCTCGAATTCAAATATTTGAATCCCTTTTATGTTGACTCCTTTCACGCCCGTCTCTCTCGCAAGCTCCTTCATGTAGCTATCATTCTCTTTTCTCCAGCTCACCCACACGCTCACTTCATGTTTCTCCTATCTTCGCAAACATGGTCTCTCGACGTCTCCCTAGAGAAGTGTCACACTCTCGCTATCATTATACATTACACGGTTTTCATTATCTCTCACGTCTCTACCGTTCTCTGGTATCACTAGGTACCTAAGCTTTCTTTTTCACCGCCACACACACAGTCTCACTCGTCTTTCACTTTGTGTTTCTCTCTATGGGGTTCTCTCACACACCCTATATGTCTCTAGATATGACTCATACCACTAAAATTACTCTCTCCTACAGACACAACATTTGTCGCGGTCTCCTTTCCGTCTCCATCCCAGTTATAAAACTGACATTATTCATTTGTTTACCGATCAGACAAACTCCCCCCCCCCCCGCTCTCTCTCTCTCACTCACACACAGACACAGCTCCTGCTTCCACTCCCCTTCCCGAGTATCGTCTCTCTCTCTCACCCACAAAACTCTCGCTTTCGCACCCCCGACTCGTATTTCTCTCACATCATTGATCGACTAGCCCCTAGATAGGTTTATACACCCGCACACCCATGCTTCCACTATCGCGTACATGTCTCTCTCGCGCTCCTTGTCTCTATGTAGATTTTTCATCCCTTCTTGAGACACGCCCTCTCAATCGTGCACACACACACTATCGCCTCATTTTAAGTTGATACCTCTCGCACACACACTCTTTCTGTCTTTGTCACACATGCACTTCGTCCTCCTCCTCTCTCCCTCTCTCTCACACACACAACACAAACACACACACATGGGCTTTTTGCAACAACTAGCAAGATGCCCATGCGTTGCACGGAACATCAAGATGCATTTGTATGAGTATTTTATCTTGTGGGAGAAAAGGATGAACGAGGGAAGGCCTTATTTGCAAATGTTTAGAGGGGTGTGGGTATCTTTTTGCAAAATTGCCATAGTTTCCTTCCTATCCGTCAGATATAAATCGGACGGCCTATATTGCAGGATGGTAGGCACACCATCATCACCAACTCTGTTTTTTTATCTCTACTAGCAAGATGTCCGTGCATTGCACAGAACATGATGTATTTTTTTACAAAATACCTGTTGTGATCGACCCATACGGGAGTAATCTCATGTGTAAAAGAGGAGAGATAAGGTGAGGAGGAGTGGGACGTGGTGGTGATTGGTGGTCAGACTGAGCGGAGGCATGGGGATGGACGACGCCAGCAGCAGCCATCATGCCAGATTGTTCCAGAGGCTTCCTTTTATAATTTCTCAACAATAAGGTTGTGGGATATAAGGATGAACGAGGGAAGGTCTTATCTACAAATATGAAGAGATATGCGGGTATCTTTTTGCAAAATTGCCATAGTTTGTTTTCTATCCGTCAGATATAGATCAGACGGTCTATATTGTAAGATGGTAGGCACACCATCATCACCAACTCGATTCTTTATAAGAGTAGAGACTCTTATAAAAAGCATAGTCGGTGATGATGGTGTGCCTGCCATCCTACAATATAGGCCGTCCAATCTATATCTAACGGATAGGAATGAAACTATGGCAATTTACCCGCACTCCTCTCCACATTTGCAGATAAGGCCTTCCCTCGTTCATCCTTTTCTCCCACAAGATCTTGATGTTCCGTGCAACACATGGGCATCTTGCTAGTAAGAACAGAAATTAGAGATATACCAATTCTCGAATCTTGAAATCAACATTCTAGTAATACTCAAGCATCTTGTGGGAAACATTAAAGCATTCGTCTACCATGTTAGAGGCGTTTTAAAAAAGCGTTTACAGTGCTGAGATCGAGAAGTAGAGATAGAGAGTAGAGACTAGAGAGTAGAGACATAGATAGTGTTCAGCATAGATAGATAAAAAAATAGATAGTTCAACTACTCCTCGTCATCCGACTCCTCCTCGGTGATGTACTCCTCCGACGTCTCAATGTAGGCGTGAAGATACTGATCGTCGTCGGATTCCCAGGGCGACGCTGCTCCTAGCCTCATGTTGAATTGAGTGTCCGCTTTTCGCGTACGCTTGTCCTCACGATAGGCGGCTCGCTCCGCCCTCCTCTTCTCCCTCTCCGCCCTCCTTTGCGCATAGAACTCGCGCTCGTTAATGATGTCTTGCGGGAAGTGTTGGCGCCACAGCTCCATGGCTTCATCGTCCATCTTGGCGATGCCGAGACAGTGCTCCCGCCTCCGGTGTCGCAACGACCCTCGTCGGTGATAAGCCGCGGCAGAGGCGCGAGCTCCTGCGCCCGCTCCCGCGTCGGCACGTTGGGGAAGTTCAATGTTCTATGAGGCCAGCGGAGGCGCCACGTCGCTGCGTCGTAAGCGCGGGCGGCCTCGTTGGCGGTGTCGAAATTGCCAAGGCCGAGGCACATCCCACGGAACCGGATCTCGGCGGAGAAGCCACCGGAGGGGCGCGCGCGGGCGCCGTGGTATCCCCAAGTTTCCCGGCGACGCGGCGGCATGGTGGTGCGGCTGCGGCGAGGCGAAAGAGCGTGGAGAGAGCGGTGGCGAGGCGCAGAGCGGGGAGAGAGCGGTGGCGAGGCACAGAGCAGGGAGAGAGTAGTGGCAAGGCACATATCGGTGGGAGGGCGTTAGATTTTATAAAGTGCGTCGGACGCCGCGCGCCAAAACTAGCGCGCGCCCGGCCGCTTTTTCCCGCGCGCGCGTGATCCTTTGCCGACATCCCTCTATCTCTACTCTCTTCTCTACTGTTATATTTATTTTATATTTAATATTTATCTCTACTCTCTTCTCCACTGTTATATTTATTTTATATTTAATATTTATCTCTACTTCTCTACTCTCTACTCTTTTTTTCTAATTTCTTTTTTTTTCTTTTAAAAAACAGAGTTGGTGATGATGGTGTGCCTGCCATCCTGCAATATGGGCTGTCCGATTTATATCCGACGGATAGGAAGGAAACTATGGCAATTTTGCAGAAAGATACCCACACCCCTCTCCAGATTTGCAAATAAGGCCTTCCCTCGTTCATCCTTTTCTCCTACAAGATAAACTACTCATACAAATGCCTCTTGATGTTCCGTGCAACGCATGGGCATCTTGCTAGTTCTAAAAAACTTTCCATCATTTGCCACACTACTGGTTGCAGATGAAGAACCTACTCAAGCACAACGCGATATAGGAGTGATACGTCTCCAACGTATATATAATTTTTCATTGCTTCATGCTATATTATATTCTGTTTTGGATGTTTAACAGGCTTTATTATACACTTTTATATTTTTTTGGGACTAACCTATTAACCGGAGGCCCAGCCCAAATTGCTGATTTTTGCCTATTTCATAGTTTCGCAGAAAAAGAATATTAAACGGAGTCCAAACGGAATGAAACCTTTGGGAACGTGATTTTCGGAACAAACGTGATCCAGAGGACTTGGACCCTCCGTCAAGAAAGCAACCAGGAGAGCACGAGGCAGGGGGCGCGCCTACCCCCCTGGGCGCGCCCTCCACCCTCGTGGGGCCCACGTTGCTCCACCGACGTACTTCTTCCTCCTATATATACCTACGTACCCCCAAACCAATAGAAGCATCCACGAAAACCTAATTCCACCACCGCAACCTTCTGTACCCGTGAGATCCCATCTTGGGGCCTTTTCCGGCGTCCTGCCGGAGGGGGCATTGATCACGGAGGGCTTCTACATCAACACCATAGCCTCTCCGATGATGTGTGAGTAGTTTACCTCAGACCTTCGGGTCCATAGTTATTAGCTAGATGGCTTCTTCTCTCTCTTTGGATCTCAATACAAAGTTATCCACGATTCTCGTGGAGAACTATTCGATGTAATCTTCTTTTGCGGTGTGTTTGTTGAGACCGATGAATTGTGGGTTTATGATCAAGTTTATCTATGAACAATATTTGAATCTTCTCTGAATTCTTTTATGTATGATTAGTTATCTTTGCAAGTCTCTTCGAATTATCAGTTTGGTTTGGCCTACTAGATTGATCTTTCTTGCAATGGGAGAAGTGCTTAGCTTTGGGTTCAATCTTGCGGTGTCATTTCCCAGTGACAGCAGGGTCAGCAAGGCACGTATTGTATTGTTGCCATCGAGGATAACAGGATGGGGTTTATATCATATTGCATGAGTTTATCCCTCTACATCATGTCATCTTACTTAAAGCATTACTCTGTTCTTTTGAACTTAATACTCTAGATGCATGCTGGATAGCGGTCGATGTGTGGTGTAATAGTAGTAGATGCAGGCAGGAGTCGATCTACTTGTCATGGACGTGATGCCTATATACATGATCATACCTAGATATTCTCATAACTATGCTCAATTCTGTCAATTGCTCAACAGTAATTTGTTCACCCACCATAATACTTATGCTCTCGAGAGAAGCCACTAGTGAAACTTATGGCCCCGGGTCTATTTTCCATCATATTAATCTTCCAACACTTAGTTATTTTTATTGCCTTTTATTTTACTTTGCATCTTTATTATAAAAATACCAAAAATATTATCTTATCATATCTATCAGATCTCACTTTCGTAAGTGACCGTGAAGGGATTGACAGCCCCTTTATTGCGTTGGTTGCGAGGTTTTTATTTGTTTGTGTAGGTGCGAGGGACTTGAGCGTGGCCTCCTATTGGATTGATACCTTGGTTCTCAAAAACTGATTGAAATACTTACGCTACTTTGCTGCATCACCCTTTCCTCTTCAAGGGAAAACTAACGTAGTGCTCAAGAGGTAGCAAGAAGGATTTCTGGCGCCGTTGCCGGGGAGTCTATGACAAAGTCAACATACCAAGTACCCATCACAAACTCTTATCTCCCGCATTACATTATTTGCCATTTGCCTCTCGTTTTCCTCTCCCTCACTTCACCCTTGAAGTTTTATTCGCCCTCTCTTTTCCGTTCACCTCTTTTTCGCTTGCTTGTCGTTATGGCTAGTCCTCTATCTTCTCCGTTGTCTCCCGAGAATGAAGTTCTTAATTTTAAGCAAAGGGGGGGAGAAAATCTAAAAGATGCTTGGTATAGAATTTGCAATGCTCAAAATAGATCTACCAGGAAGAAATCTACTTCCGTTCTTCTCCACAATTTTTATGTATGCGCTACTCCTTGGTACAGATATATTCTTGATACCATTACCGGAGGGAATTTCTTGGGTAGCCATACTTTTGATTCTTATAATGCTATGATAGATTTGTTTGGCTCACCACCTCTTTTGCTTAATGGAACTATGTTAACTTTGGAGCATGTAATGCAAAGACTCAAAATTATTGAAAATAAGGTTGCTATCGTAGAGTTAATTGAAAATTTGGATCAAAAGATCCACAACCAAATTACCCAATATGGATCTAAAGTAGGAGTCACTTTGAAAAATATTAAGGAGAAGGAACCTATAGTTAATGAAAGAATAAATCAGGATTCCGCTAGAATCGATAAACTTGAGGGTATCATTACCAACTTGGGGACCGCTTTCTCTTCCGTAAAGAATACTCCGAGTCCTCAGACTAAAATTTCCAAGCTTATGTATGTTCCTAAAATAAGGGTGAATCCTCTAGTAAGGAAACTGCGGATCTCAAATCAATAAGTGTTCATCCCAATCTTTTTGCAGTCATTAAGGAACCATTTGTTACAAATGGTTTTTTCGATTTTGTGCCTAGAAGTTTGATAATTAATAAAAAGAAAGAAAATCCTAAGGGTGATAGGTGTCTTATTGAAGAATTGCCTACCAAAGATGACAATACCTAGATCTATCTTTGCTTTTATGCCTAGCTAGGGGCGTTAAACGATAGCGCTTGTTGGGAGGCAACCCAATTTTATTTTTAGTTTTTTGCTTTTTGCTTCTTTTTAGGAATAAATATTTGATCTAGCCTCTGGTTAGATTTGTTTTTATGTTTGAATTAGTGTTTGTGCCAAGTTAAACCTATAGGATCTTCTTGAATGATAGTTATTTGATCTTGCTGAAAATTCCAGAAACTTTCTGTTCATGAAAACAATTGTTAAAAATCACCAGAACGTGATAAAATATTGATTCCAATTGCAGCAGATCAATAAACAAATTTTATAGGCTTTCCTATTTTGGTAGATTTTTTGGAATTCCAGAAGTTTGCGTTAGTTACAGATTACTACAGACTGTTCTGTTTTTGACAGATTCTGTTTTTTGTGTGTTGTTTACTTATTTTGATGAATCTATGGCTAGTAAAATAGTTTATAAACCATAGAGAAGTTGGAATACAGTAGGTTTAACACCAATATAAATAAATAATGAGTTCATTACAGTACCTTGAAGTAGTATTTTGTTTTCTTTCGCTAACGGAGCTCACGAGATTTTCTGTTAAGTTTTGTGTTGTGAAGTTTTCAAGTTTTGGGAAAAAATTTGATGGATTATGGAACAAGGAGTCGCAAGAGCCTAAGCCTGGGGATGCCCATGGCACCCCAAGATAATCTAAGGACACCAAAAAGCCAAAGTTTGGGGATGCCCCGGAAGGCATCCCCTCTTTTGTCTACTTCCATCGGCAACTTTACTTGGAGCTATATTTTTATTCACCACATGATATGTGTTTTGCTTGGAGCGTCTTGTATGATTTGAGTCTTTGCTTTTTAGTTTGCCACAATCATCTTTGCTGTACACACCTTTTGAGAGAGACACACATGATTCGGAATTTATTAGAATACTCTATGCGCTTCGCTTATATCTTTTGAGCTATATAGTTTTTGCTCTAGTGCTTCACTTATATCTTTTAGAGCACGGCGGCGGTTTTGTTTTATAGAAACTGTTATTCTCTCATGCTTCACTTATATTACTTTGAGTGTCTTAAACAGCATGGTAATTTGCTTAAATAGGAAAATTAATCCTAATATGCTAAGTATTCAAGATTAGTAAAAACTTTCTTATGAGTGTGCTGAATACTAAGAGAAGTTTGATGCTTGATGATTGTTTTGAGATATGGAGGTAGTGATATTAAAGTTGTGCTAGTTGAGTAGTTGTGAATTTGAGAAATACTTGTGTTGAAGTTTGCAAGTCCTGTAGCATGCACATATGGTAAACTTTATGTAACAAATTTGAAACATGAGGTGTTCTTTGATTGTCTTCCTTATGAGTGGCGGTCGAGGACGAGCGATGGTCTTTTCCTACCAATCTATCCCCCTAGGAGCATGTGCATAGTGCTTGGTTTTTGATGACTTATAGATTTTTGCAATAAGTATGTGAGTTCTTTATGACTAATGTTGAGTCCATGGATTATACGCACTATTACCCTTCCATCATTGCTAGCCTCTTCAGTACCGTGCATTGCCCTTTCTCACATTGAGAGTTGGTGCAAACTTCGCCGGTGCATCCAAACCCCGTGATATGATACGTTCTATCACAAATAAACCTCCTTATATCTTCCTCAAAACAGCCACCATACCTACCTATTATGGCATTTCCATAGCCATTCCGAGATATATTGCCATGCAACTTTCCACCGTTCCGTTTATCATGACACGTTCATCCTTGTCATATTGCTTTGCATGATCATGTAGTTGACATCCTATTTGTGGCAAAGCCACCATTCATAATTTTTCATACATGTCACTCTTGATTCATTGCCTATCCCGGTATACCGCCGGAGGCATTCATATAGAGTCATACTTTGTTCTAGTATCGAGTTGTAATCATTGAGTTGTAAATAAATAGAAGTGTGATGATCATCATTCATAGAGCATTGTCCCAATAAAAAAAGAGAAAGGCCAAATGAAAAAAAAAGAAGGCCAAAAAAAGGGGGCAATTCTACTATCCTTTTTTCCATACTTGTGCTTCAAAGTAGCACCATGATCTTCATGATAGAGAGTCTCTTGTTTTGTCACTTTCATATACTAGTGGGAATTTTTCATTATAGAACTTGGCTTGTATATTCCAACAATGGGCTTCCTCAAATGCCCTAGGTCTTCGTGAGCAAGCAAGTTGGATGCACACTCACCTAGTTTCTTTTGTTGAGCTTTCATGCATTTATAGCTCTAGTGCATCCGTTGCATTGCAATCCCTACTCCTTGCATTAACATCAGTCGATGGGCATCTCCATAGCCCGTTGATTAGCCGCGTTGATGTGAGACTTTCTCCCTTTTTGTCTTCTCCACATAACCCCCATCATTATATTCTATTCCACCCATAGTGCTATATCCATGGCTCACGCTCATGTATTGCGTGAAAGTTGAAAAAGTTTGAGATTACTAAAGTATGAAACAATTGCTTGGCTTGTCATCGGGGTTGTGCATGATGAGAGCATTCTTGTGTGACGAAAATGCAGCATGACTAAACTATATGATTTTGTAGGGATGAACTTTCTTTGGCCATGTTATTTTCAAAAGACATAACTGCTTAGTTAGTATGCTTGAAGTATTATTAATTTTATGTAATTATTAAACTTTTATCTTGAATCTTTCGGATCTGAATATTCATACCACAATTAAGAGGGTTACATTAAAAAAATTATGCCAAGTAGCATTCCGCATCAAAAATTATGTTTTTATCATTTACCTACTCGAGGACGAACAAGAATTAAGGTTGGGGATGCTTAATACGTCTCCAACATATCTATAATTTTTGATTGCTTCATGCTATATTATATTCTGTTTTGGATGTTTAACGGGCTTTATTATACACTTTTAAATTATTTTTGGGACTAACCTATTAACCGGAGGCCCAGCCCAAATTGCTGTTGTTTTGCCTATTTCAGAGTTTCGCAGAAAAAAAATTCAAACGGAGTCCAAACGGAATGAAACCTTCGGGAACATAATTTTCGGAACAAACGTGATCCAGAGGACTTGGACCCTACGTCAAGAAAGCAACCAGGAGAGCACGAGGCAGGGGGCGCGCCTACCCCCCTGGGCGCGCCCTCCACCCTCGTGGGGCCCACGTTGCTCCACCGACGTACTTCTTCCTCCTATATATACCTACGTACCCCAAACCAACAGAAGCATCCACGAAAACCTAATTCCACCACCGCAACCTTCTGTACCCGTGAGATCCCATCTTGGGGCCTTTTCCGGCGTCCTGCCGGAGGGGGCATTGATCACGGAGGGCTTCTACATCAACACCATAGCCTCTCCGATGATGTGTGAGTAGTTTACCTCAGACCTTCGGGTCCATAGTTATTAGCTAGATGGCTTCTTCTCTCTCTTTGGATCTCAATACAAAGTTCTCCACGATTCTCGTGGAGAACTATTCGATGTAATCTTCTTTTGCGGTGTGTTTGTTGAGACCGATGAATTGTGGGTTTATGATCAAGTTTATCTATGAACAATATTTGAATCTTCTCTGAATTCTTTTATGTATGATTAGTTATCTTTGCAAGTCTCTTCGAATTATCAGTTTGGTTTGGCCTACTAGATTGATCTTTCTTGCAATGGGAGAAGTGCTTAGCTTTGGGTTCAATCTTGCGGTGTCATTTCCCAGTGACAGCAGGGTCAGCAAGGCACGTATTGGATTGTTGCCATCGAGGATAACAAGATGGGGTTTATATCATATTGCATGAGTTTATCCCTCTACATCATGTCATCTTACTTAAAGCATTACTATGTTCTTTTGAACTTAACACTCTAGATGCATGCTGGATAGCGGTCGATGTGTGGAGTAATAGTAGTAGATGCAGGCAGGAGTCGGTCTACTTGTCACAGACGTGATGCCTATATACATGATCATACCTATATATTCTCATAACTATGCTCAATTCTGTCAATTGCTCAACAGTAATTTGTTCACCCATCGTAATACTTATGCTCTCGAGAGAAGCCACTAGTGAAACCTATGGCCCCCGGGTCTATTTTCCATCATATTAATCTTCCAACACTTAGTTATTTTTATTGCCTTTTATTTTACTTTGCATCTTTATTTTAAAAATACCAAAAATATTATCTTATCATATCTATCAGATCTCACTTTCGTAAGTGACCGTGAAGGGATTGAGAACCCCTTTATTGCGTTGGTTGCGAGGTTTTTATTTGTTTGTGTAGGTGCGAGGGACTTGAGAGTGGCCTCCTACTGGATTGATACCTTGGTTCTCAAAAACTGAGGGAAATACTTACGCTAATTTGCTGCATCACCCTTTCCTCTTCAAGGGAAAACCAACGCAGTGCTCAAGAGGTAGCAAGGAGCGACGCACACTTACAAGCTGATATTCTGTTGGACAATGGAGGCTATAACCAATTACTTTTACAGGAATAATAGCAACCAGGAAATTTGAAGGGTAGGTATGAACAAAATTGGAACTGCACATGTACTGCTAAGTGATTCAATACACACATTACCAATCGAGGAGGAGAACGATGGTCGCGGCAGCCTCTGACCATCATGGTCGGCAACGGGAGTCAGTTCATTGTCCACGACGGTGGTGCTTCTGCGCTTGGCGTCGGCTTCCGGGAAGAAGATCCAAGACCGTGGAAGACGGTGCTGGGGAAGGGGCTCCGTGTACGACGATGACGGTGGACCGGCTCTAGTGCTGCGTACGAGGTCATGGATGAGGCAGATGCGTTGCAGTGGACGAGTGCGCTGATGGAGAAGGGGAGGAACATGAAGGCTGCGGTGCCGTGGAGAAGTCTATTTTGGTGTGGGGATAGAAAATGGGGAGTATTCAGGTGTACTACTCTGGGTGCCGGGGTGGGGTTGGCTGGGTAGGGTGAACCTGAAGTTACGAAAACAGGCCCCTACCAAGCGTAATCCATAGACATGTTCCAAAGGTTATGATGGTAACTTCGCACAACTCAAATCAGGGTCGCGGGAGATTTTCCCGCCGACCTCAAAATTTTGTGACACTGAACTCCCTGTGTGGCGTGTTGGGTGATTGGGCTAAGCAACTAGCGAGTAGTACTAGTAACTACTAGTACTCCCTCCGATTTTATTAACTCTGCATATTAGGTTTGACCGAAGTCAAACTTCCTAAAGTTTGACCAAGTTTATAGAAAAATGTAAACATTTACCATAGCAAATAAGTATGATGTGAAAGTACATTCAATAATGAATCTAATGGTATTTATTTGTTATTGTATATGTTAATATTTTTTGTTATAAACTTTCTGGGAGTTTATAAAACTTGACTTTGACCAATGCTAATACGCGGACTTAAATAAAAATGGAGGGAGTACACATTTGTTTTCTTAGTTTGTAGTGAATTAATCATTTGTTGTAATTGTGAAATAAATATATTAGTCTACTGACTTCAAATGTAATGGTCTATACAATTCAATAGTTACAATCATTGTTGAATTCCAAGATGTATACGAGGTCTATAGTACTTCACAATATGCTCAAACTCACATAATCCCAATCAAATGAGAATCTAAATGCATTTCATAGTTATTACTTTGTAGGATGCAACAAAACCAACCATATCTCTACATCATCCATTATAAAAGCAACATTTTGAACACATCCCAATGTATGAATGAAACGTGTAGAGAGAGCTTGCGAAGATGGAGCAGATAGGGTGGTAAAGATTATGTGTATGTGGACAAGAAAGTAGGAGACAAACCTAAGGAGAGAGAGAGAGAGAGGAAGAAGTTAAGTCTGTGAGATAGATGGAGACATGTAATATACGTGAGATGTGTGTGCATCCGGATTCTGTAGACGTGGAAGGAGAAGAGACACCAGGTTTGATGAGAGAACTGGAAAAACATGGACGAGAGGGGAAGGATCTCGTGGGTTGAGGGATTGATAATTTTGTGCGGGAGAGAGAGGGATTGGTAATTTTGTGCGGGAGAGAGAGGGGGGAGGAGTCAGTCAGCCGTTGTCACATCATCCTGCTTCCAAATGGCCCCGCATTCTCTAGTGCAGTGTGTGTGTGTGTGTGTATGAGGTATTGAGAGAAATCAAACCTATGGAGAGAAATGTGTGTGTATGTGACGGAAAGCTACATGCTAAATAGGGTTTTCACAAAGAGATTGTGTGTGCGAGATAGAGAGCGATGTTTGTTGTGTTACGGATGCTCCTCTCTCTCTCTATCCATGTGTGCGTTGATGCATGTGTTACATGCGATCGTGCGAGGGATGGATGAATCGAGAGAGATGGTTGTTGTGTTACGAATGCTCCTCTCTCTCACACACACACACACACACACAAGTACAAATAGAAGACCGTTCTCTCATGTATACACAAAGTATCGGCATCTGTCTATGTCTCACTCATGCATGATCATTTGCACATTCACACCTCTCTATGTCCCTATCACACACACACCGTCTCCACATTGCCCTTCCGCCACAACACACATATGGACACATACACCCGTTCTCTCTCAGTCACACACACAAAATCAGTATTAAAAAAAATAGGGCGCACCTAAAACGCCCAAATCCAAATAAACACAAACTGGTGCTAAATTAAAATATATGGAAATACTGTAGCGTCAAGAACTTTTCCAGGAAAAAAAGTTGAGTAATATTCGGGGATTGTTTTCACACACACAAAAAGGTTCGGTGGGTGTCCTTCGAGCGCGACATGGTGACGCGCCGTTCGATCGACCGCGCGGCCGCGGTTCACATGCTTGCACAGCATTCCGTATCGTGGCTGTGGTAACTAAGATAAGCGTTGCCTCAGTCTAATGTTTACGTGTACTAGTACGGTTTTCTTTTAAGTTTGACCAACCCTATATAAAACTAAACTAAGCTCCCATACGCGCACTCATCAATATGTCGCCACCGCCGTTGTGCATGCCGCCGCCCGCCTGCTCCGGCCAACCATTTCTCGGCCATTACCACAGTGTCGCCGCCATCCCTGTACCATGAAGCCGAAGGCTCGCCTGCTCACGTCGTCTGCAGTCCCTCCTCGCGATGCCGCCGCGCTGCCAAGCACACGAGCAGCTGGTGGAGCCGCATCTATGCACGCAGCGTATGAAGAGGAGGATGAGCGCATTCTCCAGCACGCCGGTGAGGAGGAACTAGCATGTCATTGTCGTCTCTGCCCGCTCGGAGGAGGCGTGCATGGTGGCTGGCGCGGCGGAAGACGGTCGCGCCCGCGCCTAGCCCGCAAACCGGGTTCGGACACGGAATCTACCTTCGAGACCTTGAATGCCACATGGATCCTGCAATTTGAAGGAGCAATTTGGGTCAGTCGACTCTTGTGAGCCGTTGGATGCAACATGGATGGCTAGAAGGGCTTCTTCAACCTCCGAAATTGATGCACTGTTCATCTTCTCAGCCCGCCACACGCCTAACCGCCTGCCGCCGCCGCCCCGCCCTCCCCCGAACCGCCTGCCACCGCCATGCTCCCCCCACCCCTGCCATCCGTTTAACCCCGAGCACGATCCATTTTTTCCGATGAACTGCATTCCACACCCAACAATCATAAGATAGATCATGGGCACCCTGCCACCCTAATATAGATACTGGGGTAGCTTCTCTGCCGTCTTCTTCCTTCGCTCCGTCGAACTTCTTTCACAAATCGACTGACCCAAATTATACTACTAGTACGTACGTATTAAGTACAGTACAAACACGAAGATACGAGCAGTAGTACCAACTGCAAGAAGAATAGTAGTAAGACATAGTACTAGTACTACTGTATGTACTAAAGAGTTCAAATAATGAGAAAGAACATAAAGTTCAAATAACGAGAAAGAACATAAACATAGTTCTGCTGGGGGCTCAGCACAACACACCCCTGAAATAAAACTTAGCAACTAGTCCGTTTGACACTCTAGTAGAACCAGCATGAGCGACGACACTGCCACCTTACTCGGAGTCCGAGTCCACGTCCTCGTCCCTCTTCCTCTTCCTCTTCGCCGCCGCTTCTTTGCTTGAACCGGACACTGGGCTCTGCTTCTTCATCCAACCCTTGTAGATATTTAAACAAAGGTAGGCATCCATTGCTGCGTACAGGATGTGATCTTCATCTATTGTCTTCGACTCCCATGCATGATGAAACTCGTGGTGAGGTTTCTTCAGTTTAGCGTACGAAGGATCAATCATGGCTGCTGCCAGGGTCAGCATTGAAGGATGGGAGGAGGACACCAGGCTTGCCTTCTAGAGATCGAAGGGCTGGCCTACAACGAGGCCTATCTGACCCAGGACATCCCTGTCGTTCCTAAAGTCTACAGTATTGAATTTGACTCTTTCGTCCTTGAGGAAGTTCTTAAAGTCCTGGCACTCAACATCGGCATGGCATATGTGGTAGACCAAGCACACATTATGTACGCAAACCTGGATCACGGTTTGCTTCTTCTTCTCTGCCTCCTTTAGAATCTTCCCGCTTTCCAGGACTGTGGTGTACTCAACATCTAGCCCAGCGACCCACTCATCCTTTGAGTTTTCGAACATGCTTCTAAAGCGAGCAAGGCATACTTTCACCGTCGTGGATCCACGGGTGTAGATGATGATGAACTCATCGCCGATGACGGCTCTAACCTGGTACTCAGCGGCGACCATGGAGATTTGGGAGTCCATGGATTTTGGAGGAGGGTTAGGAGAAGTTGAACTAGTGTAATGTGAAAGGACGGGACGACTGGGAGCGAGCTATTGTAAGGTAGAAGACGGGGACGAGTAGGGCATGCGAATGGCGTGGGGTTGTTAGCTTGCCCGGTGGATAAACGGCGGGAGCCCCCAAAGAGTTCTCGAGTACTATGTGGGACCCACTAGATGTCATGTCTACTAGAACCATATTGTAGGCCTGACGGTATAGCTTCTGCATGTTCGCACGCCATGCCGGCGCGTGGATGTAACTTCACATAATTCCCTCAACTGTCGCGCCTCCCACGACCTTCGCCTCCCTCGTGCGGTCGTGCCCTTTGAGACTTCGGCCGGCTATAAATGAGCAATTTTTTTGCCTACTCTGCATGCATGATACTCCCTCTGGTCCTTTTTACTTTCGTCAACCGTTTGCAAAGTTTTTGACCAAATTTATACTAAAAATATCAATACCTACAATACTGATTATGATGAGTATGAAAACTACGTTTATAATGAGTATAAAAATATTGATTTTACATTGTGAATGTTGATGTACATTTTTCTATAAGTTTGGTCAAAGTAGAGGTACAATGACTTCAGACAAAACTTAAATGCACAATGCAGACTAGTTCCTCCGTCCAGGTGCGTGCCATGTCCTATCTAGTCATCACAACAAGATTAGCTATTAGAGTACCACTACCTCCCTTCTAGTTTAAAGGGCTCGACTCAAAAATTTCACCTACTCTTACCAAGATAGAGGTGGTGGAATAGTTTTTGTAGTGGTTTCTAGAGTCTGGACTCCATCTTCAGGAACCTTCGCCGCCATCGGCAAGAATGCAAGGAGATGAACCAAAAAGGAAATGAGGCTGGAATGAGTAGTTCCGTATTTTATACAGTGGCAGAGGTGGGTAAATATCTGCTATACAGTACCTCCGGTGGCAAGGCCAAGTCTCTATGCACACACATCTCAGCCATTGGTTCCAAGTAGATCGAACGGCTCACGTTGTCCAGAGACAGATCTACCATCACCACCAACTGAGATTTTTATAGGAGTGGTCATGCATGCATGTGGTGTAATTAATGCATCGGTTTACACAAATTTTTGAGAAAAACGAGAGTACTAATTAAGTACTTTTGCAAACTAAGGAATTAATTCCACCATTCATCATCTACCTTGGTTGAAGAGATTTTCAAATTAAGCCCTATAACCGGAAAGGAGGGAGTACCACATTACCACCACTATGGCCAGCCTTAATCATCGCATGCAATAATTTAGTGCACCTTGAAATCTGAACGCCTGCTTGACTCTCCTTCTCCCTCCAGCAGTCCAACCACTCCACCCCGTGTGGAAAAAATCTGCATGCATGACACTCCTCCCCCGTGCTCGTCCAATCCATTGTGACCAGCAATATTTCCACCCCTTCCCTCACCCGTAATTTATTCCAACAAATATGCCCACGTAGCTGCTTCAGTTACTTAACTGTAGTTGCATTGGGTCACTGACATGTACGCCCAACAGGCATCTGGCCCACATGTTAGTGATGCAACTGGGCCTGTAGTTAAGTCAGTGAAGCTCAGTCCATATATTACGTAGGTGTGCCATTGCTCGCTATAAATACTGCACCTCCCACAGCATTCGGAAGAACACTCATGTTTATCGCTATCTCCTCCCCCTCCCTCTCACACTGACCACCATGGCATCCCCCTCCCAAGCCCTAGGCGCCCCTCACTGCACCGCGCGGGCGGTCACGCATCGCCACTCCGTTCCTCGCCGCCACTAGTCGAGGAGGATGCGTCGCCATTCCGTTCCTCGCTGCCACTAGTCGAGGAGGACGTGTCGGCGTTACGCTCCTCGCCGCGACGCATCGAGGTGGACGCGTCGGCATTCCCAATCTCGCCAGCACGCGCGTCGTAGGACGCCTCGGCTTCGTGGGACGAGGAGAACGCCGCGCTGCCCGCCGAGCCCCCCAGCCTTGAGGAGCTTTGGAAAGAAATGGATGTCGCCTAGAGGGAGGCTTTGCCTCCAGCAGAGCGCGCCAAAATAGAGGCGGGGAAGAAGGCCGAGGAAGAGAAGCACGCCGCGGGGCAAGCTGCCTGGCAGGCCTATGTTGCGTCCGAGAGAGTCAGACAATTGGCTCTTTGGCAGAAGGCTCGTGCGAGGGCCGTGAGGGTGGCGGAGGACGCCCGTGCCAAAGCCCTGAGTGCAGTCGGGCCCAAGCGCCTCATCTACGCTTGGCGGTACGTGGACGGGGTGCACGCTTCCAGCGAGGAGGAGTACCTGTTGGCGCCGGATCACCACACCGGTGAGATCGTGCTCGCCCGCCGGCAAGCCGCCAATCAGCACCTTGCGAGTTGCGAGGCTGAGGAAGAGGCGTTGTGTCAGCGCGCTGGGAAACGGCCGCGCACCAGGGCACTCGTGGCGCGCCGCAAGCGCTCCTGCGAGCATCGTGGCTTTTATTAGGAATATAATTTAGTTTCGTAAGGCGATCTCATTAGTTTTGGGACGTAAATGATAAATCCCGAACGTTCGGGAATTATTAGTGTCCTTAATTAAGTATGTAAAAGGAAAAGTTTGGAAACCTTGTGTATCCGTACGCATTTTGTAAGTACGTGCATATGTCACATGCACTAACATTTTATCAGTTAAATCTTTGGTCAAAATTTAGCACAAATTACAAAGGTGACAAATAAACCAGGACGGTGGTACTAGTAGTAGTTTAGAAGCCCAAATAAATGAGTGAGGCGCCTTAATGTTACTCTCCACTGTGACTAGTCTTATGGGAAATGCTGCGGAAGAGACGACTTATTTTTTAAGCCACCAAAAGAACTGGCCCTAGGAGTGGTAGCTAGGGATACTAGGAGTAGTAGCTAGGGATTGAGTGTGCGAGATGAACCAAAGAAAGTAAATGCAGAGAGATGAAATGCAAAAAAGACGGAGGGATGTGATGGTTGCTTGTCCGTTTACTTTACCAGGCCACTTATTACTGGGAGTGGTTGTGTTTTGTGATATGACGGCTTTACTGCCGCGCCACGAGCGGGATGAGACTCGGGTGCAGGGCCGCCCTCTACACTAGTACTACATCGGTCGTGGTTTATTAGTCCCCATTGAATTTGACTGAATATTTAACTGACAAAATGTTAGTGCATGTCAACAAAAACTATATCGTTGGATTCGTATTTGACCATAGTTTTCAATGATATAATTTTAAGTGACATGCATCAGCATTTATCGTACTATATATAATGTTAGTTCAATTTTTGGTCGTACTAATCTATAGTAAGGTGCCCGTGCGTTGCACGGAACATTGAAAAGCATTGATCGGGGAGTTGTTTATTTTGACAAAGGATGTGGAGGTCATCTCATGTGTAACGGGTATCGATAGGTTTCTTCGTATATTATTTCATCTCTAGAGCTCACAAAGATCCGGGTGAAATAGATAAAAAAGTATCTTTTGCAAACAAAAGCGTTTAACTATTCAACCTGCATCCAAAACTTGTGAAGAAATAACACTTATTGTGCTTTGCAAGGAATGATCTTTAAGAATTAGTTTTTGAGTATCGATTGTTATACATGTTGGCTACAGATGACATGGCACTTTCTTATAGTCAACAGTTGGCTATACTATTAAGTATTAACCATAACCTTATACACCTAGACGGAGGGATTAAATCAGGATGACTTGGAAGGGGGCAGAGGAGATGTAAGAAATGGTTCATCATAAGTCTTTCACCAGTACTGTAGTAAAAATTTCATACATGGAAGATTCTAGACTAAACCATAAATGGATACACTTTTATTCACGCGCGGTACTCCAATAGAGCAAGATCATGCATGGAAGTCTCCACATGCTTAGACAGCGGATTACATTGAGCGAAGACTAATGATCAACATTTAACTTGGTAATGCATATGTCCAGGTGAACCTCCTTGGGTCCCCGTGCACCACGTTGGGGGCCAAATCATACCATGCGTCTTCCATGTCCGCATCGGCGGGAAGTTCCCAGCTCGGCACAGTCCTATTCAGCTTGATGTAGCCAGCATCGCCGCCCACGTACCTCCGAGGGGTAGTAACAACGAGCACGCACCCGTACATCGGCCTCGTGTCAATGTTAGCGTCAGCGGCGTCTCCCCTGACGCACACTACAGAGATGGGGCGGCGGCCTGCGCGGGCCTCGCCGGTGCCCACGATCAAGAGGAACACGCTGCCGTCCTCCTCCAAGACTAGCAGGCGGCGGTGATCCTCCAGTGACTCCGGCATGGTGAACGGGTAGCACGTCTTGTACTTGATGTTCTTCGCCGCAGGCCAGTAGTGATAGACGGACGACTGCGTGAGATGATGCACGAGGTCCGCCGGCAAGCCCCAAAACGGCATCGGGCACTCATAGCAGTAGACGAAGGGCTCCTTGGAGGCATCGACCAGGCCGTCCATGAAACGGGAGTGGCTGTAGGGGACGGTGCGCCAGTTGAATATATGAGCAAGTTACTACGAGATTTAGTCTGAATAAGCAGAAATAAATCATGACGGCTATAACAGAGATTAAACTAATCATGTGGAGTAGCATAGTAGATGAACAGATCGAATCTAGGACACAGACTAGAAACATGAATTCTACCATGATTTCAAACAGGAAGGACAGAAACACATACGGTGCAACGGGAGCAGCACCGTTGGTGTTGAGGTTGTCGCCCATGTCATTGAGGACGAGGTTGCCGAGGTCGGGGAAGAAGTCGTCGTCGGTGAAGTCGTCGCTGCCAGTAGTCACGAGAGTGCGCTCCCCAAATTTCAACAGCGCCCGCCGAATGGAGCGCAGGAGGGAGTGGCTGTAGGGGAGGTTCTGGCGGCCGAATGGAGCGCAAGAGTAGCACACGAAGCAGTAGATGGTGCTCCTCCCTAGTCTCTATCTCTACTACTCTTCTTTGTTTTTATAATATACTAGTAGCTGTCAAATCGAATAGTACTGCGCCGCCTGCTGCATGCCCGGCTGAACACGCCTCCTCGCCTCCATCAAACCCCTCCGCTAAACCCGCATGCAAACCGAGAAACCTACTCCGGCCCGCGGGAGGAAATTTGCCGGTTGCCGTTGGAGAATAATAGAGTCACGTCCAATCCATTTGAGTTAATTGCGTGTATGATTCTCCCTCTATAAAAAGTTAATTGCATCCTTAATCTTGTATTCTAAGTACTATGTGGGTTCCACTGTCAGTATAGTGTACATTACTTGCAGGCTGGCTACAGATTAATCTTGTATTCTAAGTACTCTATGCGTTCCACTCCTAGTACAGTAGCGAAAGAAGTATATATTAAAAAAATATAAAAAGCTACAGTTTAGGAAAGAATTCGAACTCAGGCCATCGCGCTGCAAGCATCCGGCCCGGACCAGTACACCAGGTGTTCGTTGCGGACGATGTAGGAGATAAACCTTTATAGCAATGAGTCCGTCCGTTGCAACAGATCCAAAGTAGAATAATACATATTCACAAATTTGAAAGAAAACAGTTTAGTTTTGATATACATATCACTAAAAATATCTTATGTTATACTCCAAATATATTATTTGGGCTGTTTTGATGATGTAAGGGAGGAATGTGGTTGGTTTCAAGATACTAAGGGGTTTTGTGTAAACTGGAGCAGAGAAGTGGGAATTGTTACAAAAGGCCACAACTTACATCATAGCCGTTAGATGCAGATCTAATGGTCAGGAATGGCGGATGGCAGACACACCATCATCACCAACTAAGTCTTTTATAGGAGTATAAGTATAAGTAATATAGGAGTAGGAGTAGAGAAAAAACCGAGTTGGTGACGATGGTGTGCCTGCCATTTTATAGTATAGACCGTCCGATCTATATCTGACGGATAGAAAGCAAACTATGACAATTTTACAAAAGATACCTGCACCACTCTCCACATTTACAGATAAGGCCTTGCCTCGTTCATCCTTATCTCCCACAACCTCATTGCCGAGCAATTAAAAAAGGAAGTCTCTGGAACAATCTGGCATGGTGGCTGCTACCGGGGCCGTCCATCCCCATGCCTCCGCCCAGTCCGACCACCAGTCACCACCACGCCCCACTCCTCCTCACCTTATTTATCATCTTTCTCGAGATATCATTTTTTTGATGAAATGGTCGAGATACCATGTTTCCGGTAAAATTCTCGACATATCATTTGTTTTTACACATGGGATTACTCCTACATGGGTCGATCACAACAGGTGTTTTGTAAAAAAAATGCATCTTGATGTTCCGTGCAATGCATGTGCATCTTGCTAGTTTTTTTGCATATAATTCCAAACACCACGTAGACACGGTCTTTGACCATTTTACAACTATGTTAGTATCATTGTTAGTTGGCAGCCGGTGCAAGTTATAGCCCCGGGTGTTTTAACCTTTTTTAGTAATGATATCGGCGATTGTTCGCCACAAGCTCAATCATGGCGAATCCCACGTAACCGTCAGATTTCCATCGGACGGTGGCCTGTTTTTAAGCCATAGTATTTGACAAAACCGCCACCCTTACACACGTATTGTAATTGTAACTGCGTTGCGGGCGTTTGCAACTGCCATGTGTGCCAGCGAACGTTTGCTGGGGATTGGAGTTAGAACGATGGCGGTTCGTAGTCGTTCCACGCTCGGGCATTGAAGTTTGTAACTATTTTAGATTAGAATATACCAATCCTCCGGTGCTAGTAGTAGAGCAGAGTCCTGCTCCACTACTACTCTAGTCAAGCAAGTTAGGGCATAGTTGTAGGTACTGTAGGGAGTACTAGTACTGTGATCACTCAAGCAAGTTGTCTCGCATCGATATGACCCTACGCTGCTGGTACGTGTCTCGTAAGTCAAGCGGCGTGCTTTAGTCATCATCACCTGTCCACTTCCCGCAGCACATATTCGCTTCTCCATCCTTGTCCGCACATAATCGTCCAATCTTCCATCCCTGCTGAGGCGCCTCCCCCCTCTTCCAAAACCCAAGCACTAACAATGGCAGAAACGAGCAGCGTCCGCTGAAAGAGTGGCTGGAATTCGCTCCCCACAGAGGTAATCAAGCTCATTGTTTCACTTGTGGACAATCTCAGTACCATGCCGCTCGCCGCGTGCTCGTTGGGGCTGTACCGTTTACTCAAAGCCCTCAGGCCGGAGCTTTTTAAGCCAGCTCCTTGCTTGCTGATGCCGCCTGATCTTCAGAAACGGCGTGTCATGCAGCATAACGATCGTAGGGTGGCGAGCATCAACCCTCTTGACTGCGATCCGATCCCCGTCACTCTCAACTACATTAACAGTATGTACTGGGTCGGCATGAACACATCTTGGATGGTGCTCGTCGATGGTGGCGGCGGCTAGATGCTCGTGGAGGTCTACACCCGGCGATTGATCCCCCTTCCTTCGATTAACACTGCACTGCTTTGGTACCGCGGTTCAGAATACTCGGAATCTTACAGTAGCCAACATGATACCAAGTTTGATTTGCTCAAGGTTGTAATCTGCCAAGTGCCCACAAGATCTGCGAATTATAAAGACTTCAGGCTAATTGCGTTCTTCAACCGCGGTCTAGCCTATCTGAAAGGTCACTGCGGTAAGTGGATAAATCTGCACGTCCATCACAGGATCATACATCCTCTATGGTTCTCTGATGCCATTGAACACAAGGGCTTCATTTACGTTGTCGACTCCTTCTATGGTTGGACGTATTGCTGGCCTACTCCAGTCATCGCTACAAACGTCTGTTACGGCAGTATGTTACTTTCCTATGATATCATGATGGCTTGCTTATATTACTGTCAACATTTACTGAAAAAATATTCATGCTCATAACATGCTGTTCTTAAGATTGACTACATTAAGAGCCCTTTTTTATTTGACTCCAACTTGATATGATGTTGTAGGCCGCCTGGTGTCCCTACCCTTCCTAATCCTAGAACCTTTCAAAGAAAAGCGGCATGGCAGTTGCAGGTGGTTCCTGGCTCGATCAGATGATCAATCGTTCGCACGTACCGGACGTGTTGTTTCGCGGAATACAATCACAGTCACTTCAAGGTCTTTGAGCAGGATCCCAGCTTCTCTAGGCCTTCAGGAATTTTTGACTGGAGGGTGGTAAGTAGCCTTGGTACACGCTCTCTGTTTCTCGGACTGAATTATCCAATTAACCAGGAGATAACTGACGGCAAGGATCATGATGGCAGCGCAGTTTCGTTCATCAGGCAAAACTGTGTGTACACAGTGTACCATGCGTCTCTGCATGCACCATACCCTGATATGTGCCGCCACGCTTTGCAGCCCAAAGTAGGAGACAGGGTCGCAAGTATCAGACTTCGACCTGCTGGCTGGAGTTTCCCCCGTTAGGCACCCATCGGGTTCAAGCCGTAAGCCAATCTCCACAGCTTAATAAATAGTAACTCTAACTGAGCCAGTTAGTTAGATGCGTACACTTGGTGTAGTAGGATCTTTATTTAGTTTGATGCATACACTTGTTCTTTTTTGGTAGCCCTTTTGTAATGATGGCTGATGTTTGGTTTGGAAGAGAGAGCTGTGTCTTTACTCTTCTGGCCTGCTTGCTGCTTCTCTTGCACCCTCAGCTCTGGTTGCTGCTGCTGCTGTTTTCAATGTACAATCAGTAGTATATTTCGTCTGTTGGTTGAATAAATGTGTTGTTAGAATGACAAACACAATGTTTTGGAAGTCGTTGCACGGTCCGATCCTTTAGTGCCCCGTACCGTACGTAGCGCATACTATTTTTCGTAGGAACACATTTTCCACTTGTTGATAACATGCAGCCCACTGATGAAGGCCCAATAGAGGAGCCCATAATTAACTGGAAGGGAGGCTCTCACATGAATCCGGCCCAGGTACATGCTCATGGTCCCCTAAACATAAATAAGTAAATAAATAAATAAAGCTAAATGCTCATGCACCAGTTCTTTAAATTCACGATTTAACAGGAGGATATTATTTCCTATGATAGTGTCGTTACATTCAGTCGATATAATTCTTAGGCAAAGATAGCGACCAGTCTTCTTTCTCCCACCATTTTCTTCCTGCAACCAGCGGACCCATGCAAATCGTAGTCAACGTCGTAAATAGTTCCGGTCCATTTTTATTTTTCAATAATAATGTCCAACCCAGCCCAGCACATTGCCGACATCATTTTATCCTCTGCCTTGGTGTGCTCACCACGGCGCCGCCGTCCGGCCCTGTCAACATAGTGAATCGGGAGAGGACTGTAGATGTGAGTATGACAGTACGGACCCACCAGGTCCACTCCCGAACACAAGCAAAAGCGCCTCTTTTACTACTCAGATGCACCCCTCATTTTTTACTCTAATCCACCCTGCTGATATCTAGGACCCACATCATTTTCAACGTATAGTCAATTAACGACAGAATTGCACAATTTTTTTGAGGATTTGTTCGGAGGAGCAGGCTATAAACTGGGTTGTGCGGTCTCTGTGGCCCGTCTAACAACATGACCAGCCCAGCAGTTTTTTCTTTGGGAAAATAGGTAGGCCACTATTTCTTTTTGAAGAATACCCAAGCTAGGCCTATTTGTTTTCTCCGACTTACTGGGCTGCAAATCTTTCAAGACGAGGAGGGATGCATTCCGGCCTGGCCAAAGAGTTTGGTCAGTATCTGTTAAAAGTAAATGGGAAAATTAGTTTCTTTTTTTGTTTTTGTTCTTCACTGATATTTTATATTTCATTGGATTTTAACATGACATAGTACTAATTTATTTTTAAATTTGTTTTAGTATGGCTAATAATTTTTGGATTAAGAATATTTTGTTCCCCAGCAAAAAATTGCGAATTTTCAAAATTTCGCACATTTTTAGTTCAATTTTTTAACCCTGGTACTGACCAGAAAATGGGCAGCAATTCTAAAAATGGAAAATGGGCTGCAATAAATTCCATATGAATTAGAAAATGAGTAAAAATTATAAAAAATAATAGAAAATGGGCTGTACACGCCACAAATTTCGAGGCTGACTTGTTTACGCAAGGCTTTGTCAGTCAACACACTATTCTAGCAGCAGTGCCTGTTGGATGTCCATCCAACGGCTGACGTGCTTCTTCAATCTCTGATCTTCCTGCTCCAGCCGCCTAAACCAGCGCCGGCGGGACTGCCTGCTCCCTCCTCTTGTGGCCCGTTGTCATGCCGTGCAGGTTCCACTGGCCCACCCTACTCCCTCCGTTGGCCTGGCCGCACGCAATCAACTGCATCCTTATTACGCGGAAAAAATGATTCCTTCCACTGACATCTGGGGTGCACCGGTTCGGAGGCTGACCTGTGGGCCTACTAAGTTGACGCGTACGTAGGGCTTTGTCAACTTAGTCAACAAAAGATTCTAGCAGGAGCGACCGTTGGATTTGAATCAAACGGTCATGTTGTTTCTTCAATCGCTGCTCTTCTTGCGCCAGCCGCCCAAACCAGCGCCGGCGAGACCGCCTGCTCCTGCCTCCAGTGGCCGGCTGTGCTGCCATTGAGGCCTCACCGCCCCCTACTACTCCCACCGTTGGCCAGGCCCTACAACGACGGCAGGCTCACACCGCAGCCGAACCAGTGAACCCTTGTACTCCTCTCCTCATGGGCATCCACTACTGCGTCTTCTCCGGCTCCGCGTCGTCCCCTTCCTAGGCCTCACCGTCGTCCACTGCCCTGGTGCTCTCGGTGGGCCGTGGTCAACGTGGTCAACGAAAGACATCTATCGGACGTGGACTTTATGTGGAGAGGCTGACAGCTGGGTCCACGCCCGCACACAAGGAAATGCCTCCTTATTACGTGCAAAATAATGATTCCTCCACCTGACATCTAGGACCCACCAGAAGGGCCTCTGTATTTCACGAAAAAATGTTCCCCCGCTGACAGGTCGGACCCACCAGCTATATCTTCGCACGCAAGGAAGTGCCTCCTTATTACGCACAAAAAAATGAATACTCCCCTGCTAGCTGGGACCCAGCATAGTGGGAGGCTGACATGTGGGCCTACTAAGTTGACGGGACGGAGGGCTTTGTCAACTTAGTCAATATGAACGATTCTAGCTCCAGTGACCGTACGATGTCCATCCAACGGCCGTAGTGCTTCTTCAACCTCTGGTCTTCTTGCTCCAGCCGCCCAAAGCAGCGCGGTCGTGCCGCCTGCTCCTGCCTCCCGTGGCCGGCTGTGCTGCCGCGAGGCCTCACCGCCCCTACTACTCCCACCGCTGGCCAGGCCCTGCGGCGACGGCAGCCTCACACCGCAGCCGAACCAGTGAACCCTCGTACTCCTCTCAGCGTGGGCATCCACTGCCGCGTCTTCCCCGGCTCCGCGTCGTCCCCTTCCTAGGCCTCGCCGTCGTCCACCGCCTTGGTGCTCTCGGTGTGGTGTGGTCAATGTGGTCAACGAACGACTTCCATCGGAAGAGTACTATACGTGGAGAGGCTGACAGCTGGGTCCACGGCCGCAGCAAGGAAGTGCCTCCTTATTTCGTGCAAAATAATTATTCCTCCACCTGACAGCAGGGACCCACAGGACGGGACACCGTATTTCGCAAAAAAAATGTTTCCCCCCTGACTGCTGGGACCCACCAGCTACATCTTCGCACACAAGGAAGTGCTTGACAGTCGGGACCCACTTGGTCGAAGTGTACGTAGTGTTGTCATTCTGGTCGCGAACGTGTACGTACATACTGGTCGATGTAGAGGTGCGCATGTGTCGTAGTAGAGGCGCGCACATGTCGTAGTAGAGGCGCGCACGTAGCATGTACACGTACGTACAGCGGCGAGGGTGCAAGAAAGTAAATACGGCCACGTACGTACATACGGGCGGGGTCCCGAATGCCTACTCGCGCATATGTACGGCCAGGGCTCATGTACATGGCTGGGTCGGAACGGAGAACCTGCGTCATCATCGTGTTCATGGGGAGGCAACAGAATGCGTCGTATTCACCGAGAGGCAATGGAACGCGTGCTGTTCATCGGGAGCCAACCGGCTTGGACGGAACTGCCGATGGAAACAAGGCCTGGCATACCGCGGAACGGAGGAAACTGCCTTGTGTTCGACCGGCCACGGTCGAAACGGGATCCTGCTCATCGGGAGGGGTCTGGCGTACAGCAAAACGGAGGAAACGGACTTGTGTTAGAGCGCTACGGTCGAAACGGGGGTCCTGTTCATCGGGAGGGGTGTGGCGTACCGCAAAACGGGACTCCACGGGATACTGTTCATCTCCACCGTCGACTGCCTCCACGAGCTACTGTTCATCCACCGTAGACCTCCTCCAGCCTCCACCTGTGACTGTTCATCCACGGGCTGCTGTTCATCCAGCCTCCGCCGCGCGCTCCTCCATTGGCTACTGTTCAATCAGCCCTCTCCACGGGGTCCTGTTCAACCACCCCTCCACGGTCTACTATTCATTCAGCCCTCCACTGGCTACTGTTCAACCAGCCCTCCACGGGGTCGTCCTGTTCATCCAGCCCTCCACGGGGTCCTGTTCATCCACCCCTCCACCGGCTCGATCGATCGTGGTCCTGTTCATCCAGCGGCAACGACCACTACTACCACGGGGTCCTGTTCATCCAACCCCCCACCGGGAAATGTTCATCCAAACCCCGAACAACGCTCATTGTTCATCCAGAGGCAGCATCGATCGGCTTCAGTTAGCAGCAGTAGTGAAGGAATCACTCGGATTCAGTTAACAGCAAGGGATCGATCGATCACTCAGGTTCAGTAACTCGTAGCCTGCAGTGCAATCGCTCAGGTTCAGTTAGAGCCCAATGCCTCGCTTGGGTTCAGTTAGAGCATAACGCCTCGCACACACGCACGTACGTACAAGAGAAACGCGCATCGCTCGGCCCCCGACCACACACCGTAACCAAGAACTCCCTGATATTTTCCTCGCCCTTGCTTCTACACGGTTTTTGCTGTCATGGACGGCCCAAAGAATGTCATGCAGCTGTGTCTCCGGCCTGCCCAGGATGAAAAGCCCATTTTCTGTCATGATTTTTTGTCATAGAAGTAGGAGCCCACCACATCTATGATGATACCGGATTTTGTCACAATTATTGTCATAGAAGTGTCATAAGTATGACAGAACAAAAATTCGTTCGGCCCAAAATTTCACGGATGTGTGCTTTTTTGTAGTGGGTAATCTATGCATAGGGGTTGATGCACGTTCTCATCTTTTGTTTCTCCGGTAGAAATCTTGGGGCACTTTTTGAGGTTCTTTGTGTTGGATTTAGTATTATGAATCTGAATTTGTCTTAGTGTTATTTTAGTACGAACTCTTCATAGATCAACCGGAAAGAACAACTTAGTGTTATTTTAGTACGAACTCTTGATAGATCGATCGGAAATAATAACTTGGTGTTATTTTAGTACAAAGTCTTAGATAGATAGATCGGAAAGAACAGCTACAAACAATTTCTTCTTATGTTCTCGCTAGATAGGAACTTTAAAGTGATTCTTCATCACACGTCGAGGGATGGTTATGTGATCCAATTATTTTAGCATTGTTGAGAGATTGCACTAGCGAAAGTACGGACCCTAGGCCTCATTTTCAAGCATTGCAATACCGTTTGTGCTCCATTTTATCAATTGCTACCTTGCTGTTTTTTAATTATTCTTATTACAAAAACA
Source organism: Triticum aestivum (assembly GCF_018294505.1). Classification (NCBI taxonomy): domain Eukaryota; kingdom Viridiplantae; phylum Streptophyta; class Magnoliopsida; order Poales; family Poaceae; genus Triticum; species Triticum aestivum. Next base: position 287,341,676 of record NC_057811.1, read on the forward strand.
AATATCTACTATCATTACTACACTTGTATCACCATCTCTTCGCCGAACTAGTGCACCTATACAAATTACCATTGTATTTGGTGTGTTGGGGACACAAGAGACTTTTTGTTATTTGGTTGTAGGGTTGTTTGAGAGAGACCTTATTCATCCTACAGCTCCCACGGATTGATAAAACTTAGGTCATCCACTTGAGGGAAAATTGCTACTGTCCTACAAAACTTTGCGCTTGGAGGCCGAACACGAGTCTACAAGAATAAACTTGCGTAGTAGACATCAAGCTCTTTTCTGGCGCCGTTGCTGGGGAGGTAAATGCTTGAAGGTATATCTTTAGATCTTGCAATCGAATCTTTTAGTTTCTTGTTTTATCACTAGTTTGGTTTTATAATAGTAATCTACAAAAAATGGAGACTGGGTTACCTCAGGTAGTTCTTTATCTTTATAATGTCTATCTTGAGAATAAGGATTCCGATAATTGTGCTCAATTGCTAGAAAAAGAATTCAACAAAATTTATGGCATAAAAATGTTGGTTGATGTGCATGACTACAATATTGCTAGTATGAATTCTTTGAATATCCATGATGTTAATGATGATTGCATTAGTCATGATAATGATGTCTCCTATAAGAATGTCAATTTTTGCGAGTGAATTGGGAGTGCAAATGCACACCAAAAAGGGAAGATAGATTTTGTAAGAAGCATAAATATTTAGAAACTAAAAATTTGCAAGAGAGGCTAAATGATTGTGCTGAAAGATTTATTTTTTCTCGCCATCCTTGTGAACTTTGCAATGAATGTGGTCATTTAAATCTCCAATGCAAATTGTTTCATGATCAAATCGTGTCCAAAAATTGTGATAACTTGATTACCCTTGAGCATCATAAAGAGCTTAGTCTTCTTTTGGGGTATTAAGAAATGAAACGTATAACTGAGGGTATTCCAAAAATTTAATCTCAAGAGATTTCTTGATTTTGATCTAGAAGAAATTTATATGTTTTGTGCGGTAAATTGCATTGAGAATGCTTATATTGCCAACTATCTAAAGACAAGAAAACAAATAGAATATGAAGAGAGAACTAATGAAAGGGAAAATATTTCCCAATACCCTCCTAGTGTTTATTATGATGAATCAGGTAACGAGGAGGAGCTTCCTATCCAATCAGTCTCATCAATAAGAAGCTTGAAGAAATTAATTAAACCCACACATGATGTGGTGAAGAAGAAGGAAATAAGAAAGAAAAGAGGTAAAAAGGTATCTCTCCCAAATAATGTTGCTCCTATTATTCTTGTGCCTCATGAAAATGAATCAAAAATAATTGTAGAAGATGATGCACTTGATGATGATATTGCTTCTTTGTCTTATGGCACAATGTCCGAGAGAACTATTGATGATGATTTTGTTATGCCTATTGCTTGTTGTGATGATTATGATTGGGAAGATAATGATACTTCTTATAATCCACCAACTTGGGAAACTATGATGATAGCAATTGTTATACCGTTAGCGCTATTCATACTATTAATGATGAGAGTGATTATGCTTATGATATGCCAAGCCACAAGCTTGGGGATGCTATGTTTGATGAGAATTACATGTTTGAGAATTTATTTGCTGCAATTAATGTTTGTCTCAATCTTGGGGATGTTATGCTTAATGAAGATGATCTTTTTAGCCCCCCTACTTCGAATGATCAAATTTGCTATGGTGATTGCATACCCCCTATCTATGATGAGAACAAGGTTGCTACTTATGATGATTATTGTGGTGATACTTATATTAAAAAAAGTAGTGATAATTATTATCATAATTTTGAATATCGCTTTACTGAACATTACTCTTTTAATGTGGAAACAATTTTTAGTATTTGAGTTTCATACGGTACTCCCACTATTGCGAATGAGAATAAAATTGCTTATGTGGAGAGTAATAAATTTTCTATGCTTTTGGATCATGAAAAGAATGCTTTATGTGATGGTTATATTGATGAATATATTCATGATGCTACTGAAAATTATTATGAGAGAGGAACTTATGATTCATGATGCTTTTGTTATGTTTGAATCCTTATCTTTTATGCGAGCATCATCGAACTCATCATGCCTAACTAAAAGGCATTAAAGAAAAGCGCTTGTTGGGAGACAACCCAACACTTTTACCTACTGTTTTTGTTTGTTCACATGATTATGCTACTGTAGTAATTATGTTTTATAGCTTTTGTTTCAATAAAGTGCTAAGTAATGTCTTTGGGATAGTGTGGATGATAGTTGACTTGATTCTATCCAAAAACAGAACCTTTTGCGCTCAGTCCAGGAATTTTGAAAATTCACTGGAAGGTGATTTTGATCTGAATTTTTCACAGGTGATAGATATACAAATTCTCTACCTTGTCCTAATGTTTCATAATTTTTGGAGTAGCAGAAATATGGTTGGAGTATGGATTACTACAGACTGTTCTGTTTTTGACAGATTCTGTTTTCAATGCATAGTTTGCTTGTTTTCTAGTTTCTATGGCTTATATTGCTCAATATAAATTGTAGAAATGATATGATACAGTAGGCATTGTGTGGAAACAATTATGAATCTTGTCTTTGATAGTACCAAAGTGAAATGGTTTGGTCTTTATCATACTAACCTATCTCACGAAGTTCCGTTAAGTTTTGTGCGATTGAAGTTTTCAAGTTTTAGGTGAGATGTCGATATGAGGAGAATAAGGAGTGACAAGACCCTAAGATTGGGGATGCCCAAGGCATCCCCAAGGTAATATTCAAGTATTATCCAAGCAACTAAGCATGGGGATGCCCCGAAAGGCATCCCCTCTTTCGTCTTCAACATTATCGGTAACCTCACTTGGAGTTATATTTTCATTTGTCACATGATATGTGTTTTGCTTGGAGAGTCATTTTATTTTGTTGGGATTTGCTTGATGTTATTTATAATAATGTTTTGCATCTTTATTTTCAATAAAAATGTCAAGGATAGCCTTTACCATGCTTATTTTACAAGTCTACATGTTGCTGTTTGAAAACAGAAAGTTTATCGCTGTTGCGGAAATTCCCAAGAAAAGTCAGAATGTGATAAAATGTTGAAACTTTTTTCAAAATAGGCTATGATAAATTTTCTACAGTGTGGTAAATTTTTAGAATTTTTGGAGTTACATAAGTATGAATGTTCTTGCATTCTTTACAGACCATACTGTTTTCACATATTGCTGTTATGTTTGCATTGTTTGCATATGTTTGCTTGTTTAATGATTCTATTTGAGGATAGGACTATTAAATATGAAGAGAAATTTAGTATGCAATGTTAAATAATATTTTTAGTGATTTTCTACAGTAGAGAATGATAACGTTTTGCATTGATTTATACTAAAGTATCTTACGAGTTCTTGTTGAGTTTTGTGTGGATGAAGTTTTTAAGAATTAGGGAAACCGTGTTATGAGAAGAATGAAGGAGACATAAAAGATCAAGCTTGGGGATTCCCAAGGCATCCCAAGATAATATTTCAAGAAGTCTCAAGCATCTAAGCTTGGGGATGCCCCGGTAGGCATCCCACCTTTCTTCATCAACAATTATCGGTTAGTATCGGTTGATCCAAAGTTTTTGCTTCTTCACATGATGTGTGCTATTGCTGGAATGTCATTTTATTTTCTTTTGCTTGTTGTTTTAATAAGATACTTAGATATGAAATTTTTTAAATAAAAGAGAGTCCACTATTAGCTACCTATTTACTTAACTACTCGCTTGATCTTCACTTATATCTTTTTGTAGTAGTTTGTCATTTACTCTCTTGCTTCACTTATATCCTATGAGTAAATTGTTGAATGAATTAAATATCATGAAGTTGAAATTATATGTTCATATCATGCCTAGTAGTAGCTTCACATTGGGTTTATAAAATGAAATCTTTTGAAGCTTGACAATCACAATATTGGTCATACAAGCAATTCATGAATGATTACTAAAAGGAAGAGAACTTTCACATGCAAATATATTATCTTGGACATCTTCTATGATTGTGAATACCCATTAATTATTTTCAAACTTGAGCAAATTAGTTGAAGTTGGACAAGGAAGACAACGTAATGAGTTATGTTTGGGTATATTTGTATAGAAGTTATATTGTTATGGATCCTCCAACATGTGGTGTTTGCCTAGGATCTTTTGCTAGCCAAAAATTCGTACTAAGTAGAGATACTACTGGTGCATCCGAAAACTCTTAAACCCAGTTTCTGCCATGAGTGTCCACCATACCTACCTATGGATTGAATAAGACCCGTCAAGTAAGTTGTCATCGGTGCATAAAGCAATAAAAATTGCTCCTAAATATGTTTGATCTTTCACTGTAAGGGAAAATTGAGCGTTGTACGAACTTGTGATGGCAAGGTAATAAAAGCGACGGACTGCATAATAAGGGTTGCTAACATAAGGGGCAATATAACGTGACGCTCCTTTGCATTAAGAGTTTGGGCATCCAATAAAAAGCGCATGACAACCTCTGCTTCCCTCTGTGAAGGGCCTATCTTTTACTTTTCAGTATTTACTTTTATGCAAAGAGTCAATAGTATGAATTCTCATTTCAACCTCAATTATTCTCTAGTTGGCAAGCATCATGTGGTCGGGAAAGATCTAGGCACATATGACCAGTCAAATATATTTGATCATGATTTATTATTGTTAACAATTATTTCTATGATAAATGAGTTGGGGGCGAAATATTAAGCCCCTATCTTTCTCTGTGTTTGATGGATGCCATTTGTTTTAAGAATATGCTTTGAGTACTAGCAATCATAGAAGACTATATGATGATTGAGTATGTGGAGCTCTTACTTAGGTTTTGTTGAATAAGTTGAATTGCAATTGTTTGGTGACTGAGAACATAGGTTTGTGAGTTTCAAGAGAATTCATTGTTTGAGTCTTAACATGTGAATTGGTTGCTACTTTAACATGAGAAATTTTATGAGAAAGAATTGATGTTATGATGCTAGGAAAAGTGATTGGAATTTTCATTGATCAAAACTTATGCACTTTGCTAGCATTCACACTTCATAAATTATTTCTTTTATCATTTACCTACTCGAGGACGAGTAGGAATTAAGCTTGGGGATGCTGATACATCTCCAACGTATCTATAGTTTATGAAGTATTCATGCTGCTATATTATCATTCTTGGATATTTTACAATCATTTTATAGCAATTTTTGTGGACTAACCTATTGACATGGTGCCCAGTGCCAGTTGCTGTTTTTTGCTTGTTTTTTACATTGCAGAAATCAATACCAAATGGAGTCCAAATGCAGCGAAACTTTTTGGAGATTTTTTCTAGACCAGAAGACACCCGGTCGGCCAAAGAAGTACTAGAGGGGAGCTCCGAGGGGACCACAACCCACCAGGGCTCGCCCTATAAATTCCCAAATATTCCAAAGACCCTCGGGGTAACACTAGATCAGAAGTTCCGCAGCTGCAACCCTCTGTAGCCACGAGAAACCAATCTAGACCCCGTTCTGGCACTCTGCCGGAGGGGGAAATCATCACCAGTGGCCATCTTCATCATCCCGGCGGCCACTATGATGAGGAGGGAGTAGTCCACCCTCGGGGCTGAGGCTTTGTACCAGTAGCTATGTGTTTAATCTCTCTCTCTCTCTTTCATGTTCTTGAGATGTCACGGACTTGATGTATCGCGGGCTTTGTTAATATAGTTGGATCATACGGTGTTTCCCCCTCTCTATCTTGTTCTGATGAACTGAGTTTTCCCTTTGAGATTTCGTTTTATCGGACTAAATACTTTTATGGATTTTATAGCACTTGATATATGTCTTGCATATGAATACTCGTGGTGACAATGGGTTATTATATCGATTGACTTGGTATATGTTTTGGCACTCAACTCGCTGATTCCCGAGGTGACATTGGGGTAATCTATGCATAGGGGTTGATGCACGTTCTCGTCTTTTGTTTCTCCGGTAGAAATCTTGGGGCACTCTTTGAGGTTCTTCGTGTTGGATTCTCTATTATGAATCTGAATTTGTCTTGGTGTTATTTTAATAAGGACTCTTCATAGATCGATCGGAAAGAATAACTTAGTGTTATTTTAGTACGAACTCTTGATAGATCGATCGGAAAGAATAACTTGGTGTTATTTTAGTACGAACTCTTGGATAGATGGATCAAAAGAATAGCTACAAACAACTTCTTCTTACGTTCTCCGCTAGATAGGAACTTTGGAGTGATTCTTCATCGCACGTTGAGGGATGGTTATGTGATCCAATTATATTAGCATTGTTGAGAGATTGCACTGGCGGAAGTACGGACCCTAGGCCTCATTTTCAAGCATTGCAATACTGTTTGTGCTCTGTTTTATCAATTTCTACCTTTCTTTTTTTATTGTTCTTATTACAAAAACAAATCTGTACTATCATTACTACACTTGTATCACCATCTCATCGCCGAACTAGTGCACATAGAAATTACCATTGTATTTGGTGTGCTGGGGACACAAGAGACTTTTTGTTATTTGGTTGCGGGGTTGTTTGAGAGAGACCATCTTCATCCTACACCTCCCACGGATTGATAAACCTTAGGTCATCCACTTGAGGGAAAAGTGTTACTGTCCTACAAAACTCTGTGCTTGGAGGCCCAACACGAGTCTACAAGAATAAAGTTGCGTAGTAGACATCATTGCGTATGGGAGTAAAGAGGACTTTTTACCTTAATGATCTTTAGTAGTTGCGAATGATGCTTGCTAGAGCTCCATTCATAAGTGCATATGATCCAAGCACAAAAAGTATGGTGGCTCATGCCTCTCCCTCATATAAAATTGCAATAATGATTACCGGTCTAGTTATCAAATGCCTAGGGACAAATCCTTCTCTTGTGTTACAAAAAGTTTTCTACTAAACAACTAACTTTTAATACTCTCGCGAAGTACTTTTAGTTTTATTCTTGCAAACGTATCCTATTACACCTACAAAGTAGTTTTATTCTTGTTCTAGGTAAAGTGAACGTTACGTGTGCGTAGAGTTGTATCGGTGGTCGATAGAACTTGAAGAGAATATAAGTTATACCTTTAGCTCCTCGTTGGGTTCGACACTCTTATTTATCAAAAAAAGTTGCGATTGAACAACTACACTTGTGGGTTATCAGAGGCCATCGAGGCGGAGCGGAGCCCCCGCATGGCAGCAGCATGGCCGCCAAGGCGAAGCAGAACCCTGAGCATGATGGCAGCGAGGCCGTCGATGCAAAGTCGAAGCACCTGTAAGGCTAGGAAAACAAGGCAGTCTTGCAATTGCATTGTGTTAAACACTGGGATACCAAGTGGATGTTTACATGCATATGTAATGTTAAACTTTTCTAAAGCATAACTCCTGAAGTTATTTTACCCATGTGCATGTAATAAGCAAATAAGGCAAACTGTGGAAGTCGGTTAAATTTATGAGCCAATGTTTGAATTGATGCAGCCCCCGAGCTTTGATAGCGAGGGGAGTAATGTTAGATTCAATGATGTTTTCTGCCATAGAGGCTAGCCCGATGGACCAAAGCACACTGTTGTAGCGGATGTAAGTCGCACCAGTGGGGTTTTGTGACACCGATGCAGCCTCTGGGCACGGCCTCTAGATAGATTGCTTATATTAGGCTTCCTACTAACCACAAGGAGATCGTCATGTGATATAGCCTGGAGTGCCTAATACATCTCCAACGTATCTATAATTTATGAAGTATTCATGTTGTTATATTATCATTCTTGGATGTTTTACAATCATTTTATAGCAACTTTATATCATTTTTTGGGACTAACCTATTGACATAGTGCCCAGTGCCAGTTGTTGTCTTTTGCTTGTTTCTTACATCGCATAAAATCAATACCGAACGGAGTCCAAACGCAGCGAAACTTTGTGGAGATTCTTTTTGGACCAGAAGACCACCAGTGGGCCAAAGAAGTACCAGAGGGGTGCCCCGAGGGGGGTACAACCCACCTGGGCATGCCTGGGGGCCGAGGCACGCCCTGGTGGGTTGAGCCCACCTCGGTGGCCTCCCGCACCGCCTCTTCGCCCTATAAATTCCCAAATATTCCAAAAATCCTCCGGGTAACCCTAGATCAGAAGTTCCGCTGCCGCAAGCCTCTGTAGCCATGAAAAACTAATCTAGACCCCGTTCCGGCACTCCGCCGGAGGGGAAAATCATCACCGGTGGCTATGTTCATCATCCCGGCAGCCACCATGATGAGGAGGGAGTAGTCCACCCTCGGGGCTGAGGATTTGCACCAGTAGCTATGTGTTTAATCTCTCTCTCTCTCTCTCTCTCTCTCTCTCTCTCTCTCGTGTTCTTGATGAATCGCGGGCTTTGTTAATATAGTTGGATCATATTGTGTTTTCCCCTCGCTATCTTGTTGTGAATTGAGTTTTCCCTTTGAGATTTAGTTTTATCGGATGGAATACTTTTATGGATTTGAGAGCACTTGATGTATGTCTTGCTATGAATACCTGTGGTGACAATTGGGTATCATATTGATTCACTTGTTATGTGTTTTGGTACTCAACTCGCGTATTCCCGAGGTGACATTGGGGTAATCTATGTATAGGGGTTGATGCACGTTCTCGTCTTTGTTTCTCCGGTAGAATTCTAGGGGCACTCTTTGAGGTTCTTTGTGTTGGATTGAGTATTGTGAATCTGAATTTGCTTTGGTGTTATTTTAGTACGGACTCTTGATAGATCGATCGGAAAGAATAACTTAGTGGTATTTTAGTATGAACTCTTGATAGATCGATCGGAAAGAATAAGTTGGTGTTATGTTAATACGAACTCTTGGATAGATCGATCGGAAAGAATAGCTACAAACAATTTCTTCTTATGTTCTCCGCTAGATAGGAACTTTGGAGCGATTCTTCATCGCACGTTCAGGGATGGTTATATGATCCAATTATATTAGCATTGTTGAGAGATTGCACTAACGAAAGTACGGACCCTAGGCCTTGTTTTCAAGCATTGGAATACCGTTTGTGCTCACTTTTGTTACATGCTACCTTACTGTTTTTATCGTTACTATTACAAAAATCGATATCTACTATCGTTACTACACTTTTATCACCATCTCTTCGCCGAACTAGTGCACCTATACAATTTGCCATTGTATTTGGTGTGTTGGGGACACAAGAGACTCTTTGTTATTTGGTTGTAGGGTTGTTTGAGAGAGACCATGTTCATCCTACGCCTCCCACAGATTGATAAACCTTAGGTCATCCACTTGAGGGAAAATTGCTACTGTCCTATAAAACTTTGCGCTTGGAAGCCCAACACGAGTCTTCAAGAATAAAGTCGCATAGTAGATATTGGTGCCTCAACTTTGGACCCTCATGCAATATCACCTTGATACGTCTCCAATGTATCTATAATTTATGAAGTATTCATGCTATTCTATTATCAACCTTGGATGTTTTATATGCATTTATATGCTATTTTATATGGTTTTTGGGACTAACCTATTAACCTAGAGCCCAGTGCCAGTTTATGTTTTTTTTCCTTGTTTTAGAATATCACAGAAAAGGAAAACCAAATGGAGTCCAATTGACCTGAAACTTGACGGAGCTTATTTTTGGACCAGAAGAGGGCCATAGAGTAAAAGAGTTGGGCCAGAAGAGTCCCGGGCTCCCCACGAAGGTGGGAGGCGCGCCCACCCCCCTGGGCGCACCCCCTACCTCGTGGACAGCCGGAGACCCCCCTGAGTTGTTCTTGACGCTAAAGCCTCTTATATATACAGAAACCTCCAGAAATTAACCTAGATCGGAATTTCTGCCGCCGCAAGCCTCTGTAGCCACGAGAAATCAATCTAGGCCCTCTCTAGCACCCTGCCGGAGGGGGCCATCATCACCGGTGGCCATGGAGGAGGATCCCGGAGAGGCCATCATCGCCATGAAGGCCAAGGACCAGAGGGAGAACCTCTCCCCATCCAGGGGGGAGGCCATGGAGGAGGAAGCACAAGGGGGAGAACCTCTCCTCCTCTCTCTCGGTGGTGCCGGAGTGCCATCGGGAGGGGAATCATCGCCGCGGTGATCGTCTTCCTCAACATCACCATCCTCATCTCTTATATGCGGTCCAATCTCCCGCACCCCGCTGTAATCCCTACTTGAACATGGTGCTTTATGCCACATATTATGGTCCAATGATGTGTTGCCATCCTATGATGTTTTGACTAGATATCCTTTGTGTTTGGGTTGATTGATGATCTAGATTGGTACGAGTTGTATGTTTTATTTTGGTGCTGTCCTATGGTGCCCACCGTGTCGCGCAAGTGTGAGGGATTCCCGCTGTAGGGTGTTGCAATACGTTCATGATTCGCTTATAGTGGGTTGGTGAGTGACTGAAACACAAACCCGAGTAAGGGGGTTGTTGCGTATGGGAATAAAGAGGACTTGATGCTTTAATGCTATGGTTGGGTTTTACCTTAATAATCTTTAGTAGTTGCGGATGCTTGCTAGAGTTCCAATCATAAATGCATATGATCCAAGAATAGAAAGTATGTTAGCTTATGCCTCTCCCTCATATGAAATTGCAATGACGACTATCGGTCTTGTTAACAATTTCCTAGGACAATTCCGCACACCGATCCACCATTATTCCACACTCGCCATTTATAATATTTAGTAATATATTCTAACCTTATGATAACATCACCTACTTTTATATTTTAGCTCTCCGATATCATGCAAAGTTATCCTCTTCATACACACAACGTAGTTTTATTTCTCGTTTCTAGTTGGAAGCAAACGTTCGGTATACGTAGAGTCGTATCAGTGGCAGATAGGGCTTGAGAGAATATTGATCTTACCTTTAGCTCCTTGTGGGTTCGACACTCCATACTTATCACTTCCCCCTTGTAACGCCCGGATAATTAGGCTACAGTAAAACTCTCCTGATGATGCCATGTCATCTCTGTTACTGTTGCTAATCAAGTGTTAGTTCAAAACATTTCAGATTCAAAAAAATGAATTAGTGACAAACACCCAAAGTTTTCAAAAGTCAAAACAAAAATGTTCGGTGGGTGCCAAATATTGCACTGGTAATTATTGTGGAGAAAACATTTTTTAGAAAGTAGCTAAGTATTTTAAAGTGAAATAAAACAGAAAAGAAAAATAAAGAAAAGAAAAGAAAAAGAACCCCCCCCACTGGACCAGGCGGCCCAGCTCACAGGCCAGACCGGCCCACCTGGCCCAGCTGGCCAACCGCCGGCCCAGCCCCCCTGCCTCGTCTCCCTTCCCTGTTCCCCCGACCCAGGCCGGAACAGGGGCGCATCGCCACCGGACCCCCCTCGCGGGCGTCCAGGAGAGGATAAGGCCACCACGCCCCCGCCTCCTCGATCCCGCCTCCCACTCGCCCCCACTCTCGCCCTCGGTTCCCGCGCCTCTGCGCCTCCCCCCTCAGATCGACCTCTCTTCCCTCCTCGTTCGCCACCGCAACCGAGCGCGGCCATGGCCTCGCCGCCGTAGAACTCGCGGCCACCGCAACCTTCGCGCCTCTCCGACGTGTCCGCTCGCTCCATCTCCCTCGACTACGCCTCCCCGTCAAGCCGCAGGATGCCGGGCACCCTCGAACGCTGCCCCGACCTCGTCTTCTTCCTCGGATCCCCGGCGCGTCTCTGACGAGCGCCGTTGACTCTGCAGCTCCTAAACCCCCCAAGGGCCTTTCGTGTCTGCCGCTCGGTGAGCTCCACCCCTCCTGCTCTCGGTTTTCTCTCTCGCACGCCCTAGCTAGCTGCCGCCGAAGCGCCCGAACGCAGCGCCGCGGAGCTCGTCGCCGACGAGTCTCCGGTGACCAAATGGTCACGGGCGTGTTGCCATTGAACTTGCCGCGTCGAGTAGGGCCTGAGTAGCCCTCCCATTTGCCCAATAGCGCGCCACATCGCCGTTGCCGTTGCTCGCCCGAAACACTCCGCCGCCGACGAGCTCGTGGCCGTCGCCACAGCCGTCGTCTTGCTCGCCTGAGACCGTCACCGTGTTCCTGGAGCTTCCAGGAACCCAACGTGCGCGCGCACATGCCTCCCCGTGCCCCCTAGCACGGGATCCACTCACGCCCGACTCCGACCATCAGCCGATGGACTCGCCGCCGTCACTTCCGGCCACGCCACCGCCACCACTAGATGCGCCTCTTCACGCTCGTTCGAACGAGCCCATGCGCGCACGGATCCGTGCCCTGTGCACAAATTTCGGCGAACTCCGGCGGGTCAGCGCCGTGCATTTGGTCGCCAGCGGCGAGAGCCGGCCGCGCTGATCTGGCGCTGCGGGTCTCACCGCCTGGGCCACTGACTGGTGGGCCCAGGCCCCCTGTTGACCAGTTGACTGAGTCAACTGCTGACTAGGCCGCCCCTGTCTCACTGACCTATAGGCCCCACATCAATAAACAAAATAAATAAAAGAATAATTAGTTAATTAAATAGTTTAGCTAATTAAAACCCTAATCTCTCACTCACTACTGGGTCCCACTCGCTGATTAGGTTAGTTAGGTTAAAATAACTCTGTTAGTTAAGCTCTGTCACTGACATGTGGGTCCCACTAGACCCACCTGTCTGGTTTGACTAGTCAACCGCACTGTTGACTGCTGACATCACACATACGTCATGCTGACGTCATCCCATACTGTTCTGGATAATGTTGGATTTAAATAAATAATTAAAATCAGAAAATGCTTAAAACTTTAGAAAATCATATAAATTAATCCGTAACTCGGATGAAAATACTTTCTACATGAAAGTTGCTCAGAACGACGAGACGAATCCGGATACGCAGCCCGTTCGTTCACCACACACCCCTAACATATCGAACACGCAACTTTGCCCCTCCGGTTCATCTCTCCGAAAACGCGAAACACCGGGAATACTTTCCCGGATGTTTCCCCGCTCCGCCGGTATCACCTACTACCGCGATTGGGCCCCACTAACAACGCTCATTGTCATGTCATGCATCGTCATGCATATGTTCGCATTATATTTATTGTTTCTTCCCCCTCTTCTCTCGCTAGACTCCGATACCGACGCTGCTGCTGCCCAGTTCAACTCCGGAGCTGACGACCCCTCCTACTTGCCAGAGCAACTAGGCAAGCCCCCCCCCCTTGATCACCAGATATCGCCTATCCTTCTCTATACTCTTGCATTAGAGTAGTGTAGCATGTTACTGTTTTCCGTTAATCCTATTCAGCTGCATAGCCTGTCTTTGCCACTACTGTTGTTACCTTTACCTGCAATCCTACATGCTTAGTATAGGATGCTAGTTTTCCATAAGTGGCCCTACATTCTTGTCCGTCTGCTGTGCTATACTATCGGGCCGTGATCACTTGGGCGGTGATCACGGGTATATACTTATATACTCTATACATGATACCTATGGTGACTAAAGTCGGGTCGGCTCGTAGGAGTACCCGCGAGTGGATCTTGTGGCGGAGCGACAGGGCAGGTTGAGACCACCTAGGCGAGAGGTGGGCCTGGCCCTGGACGGCGTTCGCGGTTACTTCAAAATAATACGCTTAACGAGTTCTTAGTATTTGATCTGAGTCTGGCCATTTGGTCTATATGCACTAAACAACTACGCGGGAACAATAATGGGCACTCGACGTCGTGGTATCAGCCGAAGCCGTGGTGAAGTCAGCGACTGAGCGACGCGTGCCGGATTGGACTGGAACGCCTACTAGGCTAGGTCTGCTTCCGGCCGCGTACGCAACATGCAGGTGTGCAATGGGGCGATGGGCCTAGACCCCTGCGCGCATAGGATTTGGACCGGCGTGCTGACCTCTCTGTTGTGTCTAGGTGGGGCTGCGACGTGTTGATCTTTCGCGGCCGGGCATGACCCAGAAAAGTGTGTCCGGCCAAATGGGATCGAGTGTGTTGGGTTATGTGGTGCACCCCTGCAGGGAAGTTTATCTATTCGAATAGCCGTGTCCCTCGGTAAAAGGACGACCCGGAGTTGTACCTTGACCTTATGACAACTAGAACCGGTACTTAATAAAACACACCCTTCCAAGTGCCAGATACAGACCGATGATCGCTCTCTAACAGGGCGACGAGGAGGGGATCCCCGGGTAGGATTATGCTATGCGATGCTACTTGGAGGACTTCAATCTACTCTCTTCTACATGCTGCAAGATGGAGGCTGCCAGAAGCGTAGTCTTCGACAGGATTAGCTATCCCCCTCTTATTCTGGCATTCTGCAGTTCAGTCCACCGATATGGCCCTTTACACATATACCCATGCATATGTAGTGTAGCTCCTTGCTTGCGAGTACTTTGGATGAGTACTCACGGTTGCTTTTCTCCCTCTTTTCCCCCTTTCCTTTCTACCTGGTTGTCGCAACCAGATGCTGGAGCCCAGGAGCCAGACGCCACCGTCGACGACGACTCCTACTACCCCGGAGGTGCCTACTACTACGTGCAGCCCGCTGACGACGACCAGGAGTAGTTAGGAGGATCCCAGGCAGGAGGCCTGCGCCTCTTTCGATCTGTACCCCCGTTTGTGCTAGCCTTCTTAAGGCAAACTTGTTTAACTTATGTCTGTACTCAGATATTGTTGCTTCCGCTGACTCGTCTATGATCGAGCACTTGTATTCGAGCCCTCGAGGCCCCTGGCTTGTATTATGATGCTTGTATGACTTATTTATGTTTTAGAGTTGTGTTGTGATATCTTCCCGTGAGTCCCTGATCTTGATCGTACACGTTTGCATGCATGATTAGTGTACGATTGAATCGGGGGCGTCACAAGTTGGTATCAGAGCCGACTGCCTGTAGGAATCCCCCTTCCACACTCCTTGGCTTAAGTCGAGTCTAGACATTACAAAACTTTTACTAACATGGCTGTGTGTCTTACGGGCCCACGTCGCCTTTGGGTGGTACTAGGATCTTTTACTCCTCGACCTTTACTCTAGGACTCTGAACTCTCTTCTACTCGGGTTAAACGAATTTACTAACTCTAACACTAGGATCCCGTGACCACATTCACCCCAAAGTTGGATAAGCCATAGTTATTTCTTAGAATAGTATTTTGAACAATTCCCACACTGTCATTTGACTCCTTTGAAACATCTTTGCTTTCAGATGGAACCCACGAGGCAGGTCGTGCGCCACACGACGGCCATTGGTGCCTCGGGATCACCTGCTGTGCTAGCTGAGATGATGACCTATCTGGGTTATCGCTGGCACCCTGAGTACACCGTCTACGAGGAGTACCAGGACTTTAACCAGGAGCAGTACCGTGCCATCGTCCACCTCTACTCTCGGGAGTATGACTCCACTACTGTGCTGCACACCGCTCATGGTGTTGGAGTGACCATCGATATGGCTGTCCACGATGCTGCTTATGCTGCTCTGACACGTCTTCGTGGAGAGTATCGGGAGTTGGACACCTCCCCTTTCAGGCACATTGCTATCGCATCTGATGTTGGTGCGGAGGGATACTATACTGCTGCCTACTCCACTGTCACCCGAGAGCCCTTCTACCATCAGAACCTGGTTCTGCATGCTGATGGGCTGGATCGAGCTAACCGAGCTCTTCGCCACGAGTTGTACACCACCCGTCAGCACCTTTACCGTGCTCTGACGCTGTTGCACCCCTTTGTCCGATCTAGAGAGCTGCCCCGTTCTGCGATCTACCCAGCCAGGACTGTGATGCCCCAGGGTGTCGGCTGGCCAGATGTGGGAGGCTACTCTCCCGCACTTGGTCCTCTTCTGCCACCTGAGCGTCAGGTTCTGCACCAGAGTATTCGCGGACCCCAGTTGCTGACGTGGAGTTCCCGATGCGACACTACCAGCTTTCAGGCTACACCTACCTCCACAGTACCTCTTGGGACTGATGTAGGCTTGCTTGTTAGTGTTAGATGCATTCGCCGCGAGCCTGTGTGCCGCCTATGGTGTTTTAGTCTATGTACTGAACTCTGTGTACTGAACTCTATGCATGACCCCTTTTGTAAGTTATGCCGACTACTATGTAGTAGCTATCGTGCTCCTTTCATTATGCATGTTTCATCATGAATGATTCTTGTCTTTGCAAATTTCTCAATGCTGAACTACCCCTGTTATATATTAGCAGGATGGTTAGACCAGGTGGTCGTGGTAGTGGTGGCAATGCCCCACCACCACCTGAGTACATGGCTGGTATGATCCAACAGTTCGAACTGAACCGCCAATTCATGGAAAATATGATGGCTCAGTTTCCTCGCCCCAATATGGACCAGCAGCCAACCCCAGTAACTCTGCAGGATTTCATGCGCCTCAACCCAACAGTGTACCGCAGCTCAACTCAGACTCTGGATGTTGATGACTGGCTCCGTGACATCACCTATGAGATGGAGTCTGCCGATGTAGCCCCTGCCAGCTATGTCACCTTTGCTTCCTTCTTCCTGAAGGGACCCGCAGCTCAATGGTGGGACAGCCACAGGCGTACTCTGCCAGCTGGAACAATCATCACCTGGCCAGACTTCCAAGCTGCTTTCTGTGCCCGCTTCATTCCTGAGGGAGTCATGGGCCGGAAGAAGCGTGAGTTCCGCAACCTCACCCAAGGCAACAAAACTGTTGAAGCTTATCAACGGGAGTTTCTGGACTTGTCTCGCTATGCTGAAGAGGACATTGCAACTGATGCACGCAGACAGGAGAAGTTCCGTGATGGCCTTCAAGCAGACATCAAGCTCGCACTTCTAGTGCATGACTTTACTGATTTCGCCACCTTGGTGAACAAGGCCATCAATGTAGAAACTGGTCTGCAGGAATACCAGAGCTCTCATAGGCGCAACCGTGACACGGGCTCATCTTCGGGCCCGCCCTCGCAGAAGCGTAAGATATGGATTCCCAACAGCATGTACCAGCCAACTGCACCTGCCCCAAGGCAGACCTATGCTGCACTTCGTCTACCTACTCCTCCAACTAGGCAGCCAAGGCTTCCAGCACCACCACCCCGAGCTCCTGCTCCCACTCCCAATGATGGTTTGTGGTTCAGGGGTGGTCAACCAGGACACCGTGCAAGAGAATGCAACTAGAACCAGAATCAACTGGCCCTTCCAGCAACTGGCCATGGAAGCAACCAGCCCCGCAGCAATAATGCCAAGTCTTATGGTCGTGTTCATGCCAACCACGTTGATCTCAATGAAGCTCAAGACTAGCCTGCTACTGTGATGGGTACACTCCTCGTAAATTCAGTGCCAGCATCCGCTTTATTTGATACAGGTGCATCGCATTCATTCATGTCAGAGGATTTTGCATACAAGCACGATGTTAAATGTGAGGAGATGAACACCTCGGTAGTGCTCAAAACCCCCATGGGACAGTGTCAAACCTCCATGGTTGGCATCGACGTCCCCATGGAAATCGAAGGGCTGGAATTCTATGCCTCTCCCATTATCCTGAAGTCGTCTAACATCGACCTAATTTTGGGGATGGATTGGTTGAAAGCGCATATTGCTTCTATAGTTTGCGCCACTAAGACCGTCCATCTACTTCACCCTTCAGATGAAATAGTTACTTACCAAGCTCATCTGGTGCAAAATGCCGAGGCCAGGCTCTATGCATTGAATGCATTGAACGCTGCACCACTCGAGGGCGTTGAAAACATTCCCGTCGTGCGTGAATTCCTCGACCTCTTTCCTGAAGAACTTCTAGGGATTTCCCCTACTAGAGCTATCGAATTCATCATCGACTTGAAACCAGGCACCACTCCTATAGCCAAGCGACCCTACAAGATGCCGCCGCATGAACTCCTTGAGCTTAAGGAGGAAATCGACAAATCTCTTCACAAAGGATTCATTCGCCCAAGTTGCTCTCCTTGGGGAGCACCTTCTCTCTTTGTCAAGAAGAAGGATGGGACAAACCGATTGGTCCAAGACTACCGTCCTATAAACCAAGCTACCATTCAGAATAAGTATCCTCTTCCTCGGATCAATGATTTGTATGATCAACTGGCTGGTTCATCAGTGTTCTCTAAGCTCGACTTGAGGTTGGGTTACCACCAGATCCGTGTTCGTGAAGAGGATATCCCAAAGACCGCCTTCGTGACTCGATATGGTTCATACGAGTACACCGTCATGTCTTTCGGTTTAACCAATGCTCCAGCCACCTTCTCTCGTCTGATGAACTATATATTCATGGATTACCTCGACAAGTTCGTCGTGGTTTATCTGGATGATATCCTGGTATTTTCCAAGAACGAAGAGGAACATGCTGAACATCTTCGTCTTGTGCTGGAAAAGCTACGAGAGCATCAACTATATGCCAAGTTCTCCAAATGTGAATTCTGGCTACCCGAAGTAACCTATCTTGGGCATGTCATCTCTAAGGATGGTATTGCCGTCAACCCTGAACGAGTCCAGGCTATCCTTGATTGGACTCCTCCCAAGAACGTTAAGCAAGTCAGAAGTTTTCTCGGTCTCGCCAGCTATTGCCGTCGATTCGTCGAGAACTTCTCCAAGATCGCCAGGCCTCTGACTAACCTGTTGCATAAGGGCGTCAAGTTCCAATGGACAGACAAATGTCAGGAAAGTTTCCAGGCACTCAAAGACAAGTTGACTTCTGCCCCAGTGCTAGCTCCACCTGATACTAAGAAGGACTTCGTCATTTACTGCGACGCTTCCCGTCAAGGATTAGGCTGTGTCCTAATGCAAGACCGCAAAGTGATTGCTTATGCCTCTCGGCAATTGCGCCCTCACGAAGAGAACTACCCAGTTCACGACCTCGAACTTGCTGCTGTCATTCATGCGCTGAAGCAGTGGCGACATTACCTTCTCGGTAATCGTTGCGAGATCTTCACTGACCACCAAAGTCTGAAGTATCTGTTTACTCAGCCAGACCTGAACCTCCGTCAGCAGAGATGGATGGAGATTGTTGCAGACTTTGACTTGGGTATTTCCTATACGCCAGGCAAGGCTAATGTAATGGCTGATGCCTTGAGCCGCAAGTCTTACTGCAACCACCTCCAGGTTCACAAAGTTCAGCCCTCGCTTGTTGAAGAATTCAGAAAGCTGAACCTCCATATTGTTCCTCCGGGTGCACTCGCTCCCCCTCCTAAGGAGTTTCGCAAGATGAACCTCCGTGTTGTTTCCCAGGGTTCCCTCAATACCCTGGCTGTCGAACCAGATCTCTTAGACTCCATCAAGAGAATACAGGGATATGACTCTGAAGCCCACAAGATTAAGCGCTACCTCGCAGAAGGAAAGCCCTCATTCTTCACTATTGCTGATGATGGCACTTTGTACTTCAAGGGCCGCCTAGTGGTGCCATGTGCAGAGAAAAACCTGGATATGACTCAGGAAGTTATGAAAGAAGCTCATGATACGCCTCTATGTATCCATCCTGGTAGTACAAAGATGTACCAAGACATCCGTCAGAGATTCTGGTGGTCTAATATGAAGCAAGACATTGCTCGTTATGTTGCTGAGTGTGACGTTTGCCGTCGTATCAAAGCAGAACATCAAAGGCCTGCTGGAACTCTGCAACCTATCTCTATTCCTGAATGGAAATGGGACCATGTTGAGATGGACTTCGTCACTGGATTTCCCAAATCGCAGAAAGGTAATGATGCTATTCTTGTCGTCATTGACCGGCTTTCTAAGGTTGCACATTTTCTGGCAGTCAAAGAAACGATCACTGCTAGTCAGCTGGCAACGCTCTATATGTCCAGGATTGTTTCACTCCACGGTATTCCCATTGGTTATCAGCTCAGACCGTGGCAGCTTATTCACTTCAAGATTCTGGGCAAGTTTCCAAGAAGCTATGGGAACTCATCTGTCTTTCAGCACTGCCTTTCATCCTCAGTCGCAAGGGCAAGTTGAACGTGTCAACCAAGTTCTCGAAGACATGCTTCGAGCTTGTGTTATTTCCTTCGGCAAGAAATGGGAGGAATCTCTCCCGTATGCTGAGTTCTCTTATAATAATAGCTATCAAGCTAGTCTGAAGATGGCCCCCTTCGAAGTGTTATATGGACGAAAGTGCCGAACCCCTCTGAACTGGTCAGAAACTGGGGAATGTCCACTCTTTGGTCCGAATATTATCCAACATGCCGAAGAACAAGTCCGCATTATTCGTGAGAATCTCAAGACGTCTCAGTCACGTCAGAAGAGTCAGTATGACCGTCATCATAAAGACATGGTCTATCAACCTGGCGAAAAGGCTTATCTTCGAGTCACACCAATGAAGGGTGCTCACCGCTTCGGGATCAAGGGCAAACTAGCTCCTCGCTATATTGGCCCATTCACTATTCTCGAAAGGCGTGGAAAAGTGGCATACCAACTGGAGCTTCCGCCGAACCTTTCTCAGGTTCACGATGTGTTCCACGTGTCGCAGCTCCGCCGTTGCTTCAAGGACCCAATCCGAGCAGTGGATCATGAAGTGCTCGAATTGCGCAGGACCTCTCCTATAAAGAGCATCCGGTCCGCATTCTCGACCAAGCTGAATGCCGCACACGTCAGAAGGCGATCAAGTTCCTCAAAGTCCAGTGGTCGCACCATTCTGAAGATGAAGCCACTTGGGAACGCGAGGATCGCCTGCGTGATGAATACCCCGCACTGTTTCCTTCTACCTCCTAAATCTCGGGACGAGATTTCTTGTAGTGGAGGAGATTTGTAACACCCGGATAATTAGGCTATAGTAAAACACTCCTGGTGATGCCATGTCATCTCTGTTACTATTGCTAATCAAGTGTTAGTTCAAAACATTTCAAATTCAAAAAAATGAATTAGTGAAAAACACCCAAAGTTTTCAAAAGTCAAAACAAAAATGTTTGGTGGGTGCCAAATATTGCACTGGTAATTATTGTGGAGAAAACATTTTTTTAGAAAGTGCCTAAGTATTTTAAAGTGAAATAAAACAGAAAAGAAAAAAAAGAAAAAGAACCCCCCCACTGGACCAGGCGGCCCAGCTCACAGGCCAGACCGGCCCACCTGGCCCACCTGGCCCACCGCCGGCCCAGCCCCCCTGCCTCGTCTCCCTTCCCTGTTCCCCCGACCCGGGTCGGAACAGGGAAACGTCGCCACCGGACCCCCCTCGCCGGCGCCGAGGAGAGGATAAGGCCGCCACGCCCCCGCCTCCTCGATCCCGCCTCCCACTCGCCCCCACTCTCGCCCTCGGTTCCTGCGCCTCCCCCCTCAGATCCACCTCTCTTCCCCCCTCGTTCCCCACCTCAACCGAGCACCGCCATGGCCTTGCCTCCGTAGAACTCGCGGCCACCGCGACCTCCGCGCCTCTCCGACGTGTCCGCTCGCTCCGCCTCCCTCGACTACGCTTCCCCGTCAAGCCGCAGGACGCTGGGCACCCTCGAACGCTGCCCCGGCCTCGTCTTCTTCCTCGGATCCCCGGCGCGTCTCCGACGAGCGCCGTTGACTCTGCAGCTCCTAAACCCCCCAAGGGCCTTTCGTGTCTGCCGCTCGGTGAGCTCCACCCCTCCTGCTCTCCGTTTTCTCTCTCGCACGCCTTAGCTAGCTGCCGCCGAAGCGCCCGAACGCAGCGCCGCGGAGCTCGTCGCCGACGAGTCTCCGGTGACCAAATGGTCACGAGCGTGTTGCCATTGAACTCGCCGCATCGAGTAGGGCCTGACTAGCCCTCCCGTTTGCCCAATAGCGCGCCACATCGCCGTTGCTCGCCCGAAACACACCGCCGCTGACGAGCTCGTGGCCGTCGCCACAGCCGTCGTCTTGCTCGCCTGAGCCCGTCACCGTGTTCCTGGAGCTTCCAGGAACCCAACGCGTGCGCGCACATGCCTTCCCGTCCCCCTAGCGCTGGATCCACTCACGCCCGACTCCGACCATCCGCCGATGGGCTCGCCGCCGTCACTTCCGGCCATCTCCGGCCACGCCACCGCCACCACTAGATGCGCCTCTTCACGCTCGTTCGAACGAGCCCATGCGCGCACGGATCCGTGCCCTGTGCGCATTTTCCGGCGAACTCCGGCGGGTCAGCGCCGTGCATTTGGTCGCCGGCAGCGAGAGCCGGCCGCGTTGATCTGGCGCCGCAGGTCCCACCGCCTGGGCCACTGACTGGCGGGCCCAGGGCCCCCTGTTGACCAGTTGACTGAGTCAACTGCTGACTAGGCCGCCCCTGTCTCACTGACCTATAGGCCCCACCTCAATAAACGAAATAACTAAAAGAATAATTAGTTAATTAAATAGTTTAGCGAATTAAAACCCTAATCTCTCACTCACTACTGGGCCCCACTCGCTGATTAGGTTAGTTAGGTTAAAATAACTCTGTTAGTTAAGCTCTGTCACTGACATGTGGGTCCCACTAGACCCACCTGTCTGGTTTGACTAGTCAACCGCACTGTTGACTGCTGACATCACACATATGTCATGCTGACGTCATCCCATACTGTTCTGGATAATGTTGGATTTAAATAAATAATTAAAATCAGAAAATGCTTAAAACTTTAGAAAATCATATAAATTAATCCGTAACTCGGATGAAAATACTTTCTACATGAAAGTTGCTCAGAAC
This sequence comes from Triticum aestivum, assembly GCF_018294505.1. Classification (NCBI taxonomy): domain Eukaryota; kingdom Viridiplantae; phylum Streptophyta; class Magnoliopsida; order Poales; family Poaceae; genus Triticum; species Triticum aestivum. Next base: position 287,364,115 of record NC_057811.1, read on the forward strand.
GACGAGACGAATCCGGATACGCAGCCCGTTCGTTCACCACACACCCCTAACATATCGAACACGCAACTTTCCCCCTCCGGTTCATCTCTCCGAAAACGCGAAACACAGGGAATACTTTCCCGGATGTTTCCCCCTTCGCCGGTATCACCTACTACCGCGATTGGGCCCCACTAACAACGCTCATTTCATGTCATGCATCATCATGCATATGTTTGCATTATATTTATTGTTTCTTCCCCCTCTTCTCTCGCTAGACTCCGATACCGACGCTGTTGCTGCCCAGTTCAACTCCGGAGCTGACGACCCCTCCTACTTGCCAGAGCAACCAGGCAAGCCCCCCTTGATCACCAGATATCGCCTATCCTTCTCTATACTCTTGCATTAGAGTAGTGTAGCATGTTATTGTTTTCCGTTAATCCTATTCTGCTGCATAGCCTGTCTTTGCCACTACTGTTGTTACCTTTACCTGCAATCCTACATGCTTTGTATAGGATGCTAGTTTTCCATCAGTGGCCCTACATTCTTGTCCGTCTGCTGTGCTATACTATCAGGCCGTGATCACTTGGGCGGTGATCATGGGTTTATACTTATATACTCTATACATGATACATGTGGTGACTAAAGTCGGGTCGGCTCGTAGGAGTACCCGCGAGTGGATCTTGTGGCGGAGCGACAGGGCAGGTTGAGACCACCTGGGCAAGAGGTGGGCCTGGCCCTGGACGGCATCCGCGGTTACTTCAAAATAACACGCTTAACGAGTTCTTGGTATTTGACCTGAGTCTGGCCATTTGGTCTATACACACTAACCAACTACGCGGGAACAGTTATGGGCACTCGACGTCGTGGTATCAGCCGAAGCCTTTGTGACGTCAGCGACTGAGCGGCGCTCGTCGGATTGTGGAACGCCTACTAGGCTAGATCTGCTTCCGGTCGCGTACGCAACGTGCAGGTGTGCAATGGGCGATGGGCCCAGACCCCTGCGCGCATAGGATTTGGACCGGCGTGCTGACCTCTCTGTTGTGCCTAGGTGGGGCTGCGACGTGTTGATCTTCCGCGGCCGGGCATGACCCAGAAAAGTGTGTCCGGCCAAATGGGATCGAGCGTGTTGGGTTATGTGGTGCACCCCTGCAGGGAAGTTTATCTATTCGAATAGCCGTGTCCCTCGGTAAAAGGACGACCCGGAGTTGTACCTTGACCTTATGACAACTAGAACCGGATACTTAATAAAACACACCCTTCCAAGTGCCAGATACAACCCGGTGATCGCTCTCTAACAGGGCGACGAGGAGGGGATCGCCGGGTAGGATTATGCTATGCGATGCTACTTGGAGGACTTCAATCTACTCTCTTCTACATGCTGCAAGATGGAGGCTGCCAGAAGCGTAGTCTTCGACAGCACTAGCTATCCCCCCCTTATTCTGGCATTCTGCAGTTCAGTCCACCGATATGGCCCTTTACACATATACCCATGCATATGTAGTGTAGCTCCTTGCTTGCGAGTACTTTGGATGAGTACTCACGGTTGCTTTCCTTCCTCTTTTCCCCCCTTTCCTTTCTAACTGGTTGTCGCAACCAGATGCTGGAGCCCAGGAGCGAGACGCCACTGTCGACGACGACTCCTACTACACCGGAGGTGCCTACTACTACATGCAGCACGCTGACGACGACCAGGAGTAGTTAGGAGGATCCCAGGCAGGAGGCCTGCGCCTCTTTCGATCTGTATCCCCGTTTGTGCTAGCCTTCTTAAGGCAAACTTGTTTACCTTATGTCTGTACTCAGATATTGTTGCTTCCGCTGACTCGTCTATGATCGAGCACTTGTATTCGAGCCCTCGAGGCCCCTGGCTTGTATGACTTATTTATGTTTTAGAGTTGTGTTGTGATATCTTCCCGTGAGTCCCTGATCTTGATCGTACATGTTTCCGTGCATGATTAGTGTACGATTTTATTGGGGGCGTCACACCCCTTTGGAAATTGCTATGATGATTCCCTTCACTTGGGGATTATCAAGCTCTTTTCTGGCGCCGTTGCCGGGGAGCAATAGTGTGGGGTTGGTATTCTTGTGTGTGCTTGTTTGCTTTCTTCACTAAGTAGATTTTGTTTTTCCTTTTTGTTTCTGTTTAGTTGTGGGTGAAACATACAATTTTTTTTAAAAGAATGAAAATACAAAAAATTTACTTGCCTCTCATGCCTAAAAAGTTTTTCAAAAAGAGAAGTGATTGGAAAGTTATGCATTGAAGAAGTGAGGGTAGACCTTGAGCACTTGTGTTCATGCTCACGGAAACAATGTAGAATTTTTCATGGAAGTTTCTCTGTAAATAATTATCCCCTTGTATATATCCATTGTATTATAAAAATAATGTGCCAAGCTTTGGTTTTAGGATGATTAGATTGCTTGTTTACTATGTGCAGAACAAAAACAGGGCTGTAGCGCGTGATTTTACATTTTTTACTGGAAAGTCAAATGGGTCAGAAACTTTTTTCACATTACTTCTGTACAAATTGTTAAAATTTTGAAATTTATTTCATAATTTTTGGAGTTAGAGAAGTTTACTAAACCTCCAGATTACTACAGACTGTCCTGTTTTAGACAGATTCTGTTTTCTATGTGTTGATCGCTTATTTTGATGAATCTATGGGTAGTATCGGGAGGTATAAACCATGGTGAAGTTGGAATACAGTAGATATAGTTCTAATATGAAATTGGAATGAGTTTGAATCAGTAACTAAAGGTAGTGATTTGCTTTATTATACTAACGGACTCACAAAGTTTTTGTTAAAGTTTTGTGTGGATGAAGTGTTCGAAGATCGAGGAGCTATCAATATGAGAAGAATAAAGAGAGGCAAGAGTTCAAGCTTGGGGATGCCCAAGGAACTCCAAGTAAATATTTCAGAGGATACACAAGCATCTAAGCTTGGGGATTCCCCAGTTGGCATCCCATCTTTATTCTTCAACAAATATCGGTATACCTCGGTTTTTGTTTTGTTCACATGATTTGTGTCCTTTGTGTTTTTCTTTTTCTTTAAGAACCATGCTAGTATGTGATGTCCCTTCATCAATATATAGATCACTTATTGTGCTTCACTTATATCTTTTAAGTATGATCTTATGGAAATTGCTCTTTGAGTTTCACTTAACTCTTATGAGTATGGTTTTATAGAATGCTTCGTGTGCTTCACTTATATATTTTGAGCTTGGATATTGGTTAGTCTATATTAATTGTAGAATGATCCATGAACTTCACTTATATATTTTGGAGTATGAATAATACTATCATCTAAAGCGGGTTTGGAAGAGTGTCAACTTTAGGAACTAGTGATCCCGCTATTCCGAATGAGAAGAATTTTGCTTATGTGGAGAGTAGAAAAAATTTCTATGCTTGTAGATCATGAAAAGAATGCTTTATGTGATGGTTATATTGTTGAATTCATTCATGATTCTACTGAAAATTATTATGAGGGAGGAATATATGCTTGTAGGAGTTGCAATAATATCAAGTTTCCTCTCTATGTACTTAAAGTTTTGAAGTTATACTTGTTTTGCCTTCCTATGCTAGTTGATTCTTGTTCCTATAAATTATGTGTTCACAAAATCCCTAGGCATAGGAAGTTTGTTAGATTCAAATGTGCTAGTCCTATTCTTCATGATGCTCTCTTTATGTTTCAAGTCTTATCTTTTATGTGAGCATCATTGAAATCATCATGCCTAGCTAAAAGGCACTAAAGAAAAGCGCTTGTTGGGGGACAACCCAATATTTACCCTTACTGTTTTCGTGTGTTTACATGATTAAGCTACTGTAGTAATCATGTTTTATAGCTTTTGTTTCAATAAAGTGCCAAGTAAGACCTTTGGGAAGCGTGAGGGATTGGTATGAGTTGTATGTTTTATTTTGGTGCTGTCCTATGGTGCCCTCCGTGTCGCGCAAGCGTGAGGGATTCCCGCTGTAGGGTGTTGCAATACTTTCATGATTCGCTTATAGTGGGTTGGTGAGTGACTGAAACACAAACCCGAGTAAGGGGGTTGTTAAGTATGGGAATAAAGAGGACTTGATGCTTTAATTCTATGGTTGGGTTTTACCTTAATGATCTTTAGTAGTTGTGGATGCTTGCTAGAGTTCCAATCATAAGTGCATATGATCCAAGAAGAGAAAGTATGTTAGCTTATGCCTCTCCCTCATATGAAATTGCAATGACGACTATCGGTCTTGTTAACAATTGCCTAGGACAATTCCGCACACCGATCCACCATTATTCCACACTCGCCATTTATAATATTTAGTAATATATTCTAACCTTATGATAACAGCACCTACTTTTATATTTTAGCTCTCCGATATCATGCAAAGTTATCCTCTTCATACCCACAATGTAGTTTTATTTCTCGTTTCTAGTTGGAAGCAAACGTTCGGTATACGTAGAGTCGTATCAGTGGCAGATAGGGCTTGAGAGAATATTGATCTTACCTTTAGCTCCTTGTGGGTTCGACACTCCATACTTATCACTTCCCCCTTTGGAAATTGCTACGATGATTCCCTTCACTAGGGGATTATCACACCTCTAGGGTCATCCTCATGGAGATCGGAGTTTATTTATTTTATAATGCGTGAAGACCCAGTTCACCCGATAGGTGTGGGTGCGACTAAAAATCGAGCAAGACTCAGATGACTCAAAAAATAATGAACTCATGCTAGAGTAAAGTGTAGAGTTTTAAGTATGGAGATGACTTAGCTTTGCATGCTCTTGGCAGTGTTGACGTTGTTCGAGCCGTTCAGGCGACAAAGTATGATGTACATGTCGTGGCATCCTTTGACGCTACAGAGAGCCGCTGTTAGGCGTAGACCTGTATCGTGGAGATAGAAAAAACTTATTTTTGTGATGCTTATTAGTATGATCTTATTTTTGTGTTTTTGTTGCTTAGAAAATGAGATACATTCTTTATTTTTGTTGTAGAGATGGTGAAGTGCCTCTGTTCCTGTTAGGGACAGAGATCCCCTTGTGTTGGTTGACGCCGTAAACGTATTTAGTGGGGCTATCTACCGCCGTTGCACCGATTTTGTTCAACTGTGCCTGGTGAAGCTCTGGGACCTCCATGTAACTTGTAGGCTATTTATAAATCTATGACATTAAGGTGACAAACCCATCGCGCCAGCCATCAAGTCGTGATCCGCATGCAACTTAACATTAAAACATATAACCATCTCATACATAAACTCATTATCATGATGAAGGTTGTACGACATCATATGCAACCCTAAAAAACCAAGTTAGATGTCCTCTAATCGGTTTGGAAATTTTTAATTATGTGGCTTATAGGGTTCCTACATAACACTAGCTACCTATGCACACCATCAACGTGATAATTCTTGTTGCTAGATTAACTTTGGGGTGTGTGAAAGAAGAGACTTAATTAAAAATCTCGGTCCCCACACTAAACTTCGTCAAATATGCATGACCCCCTAGAAGATATTTCATCTTCATTGCCCTTTTGCGTACGTGAAGGTTCACTATTCTTGACTATGATGAAGCCCAAGGAACTGTTAGCAGATCATGAATGGCTAGAGCCGATCGATTGTCAGAACCTTGTAAATGCGACATCATGCCGTCAATGAATTAAACCGAAGCAACACTCGAGTGAACTAACGCAAGAACGTCAAATCCTCAAATCCACATGCGATCTAGATTGAAACCTGCATATACGCATAGAACCGCTCATGACGAGGCCACTTTTGGGAAATGTAGTAGAAAACAAAAAAAATCGCCCTACGGTCACCCAGGAACAATATGAAGATGCATATAGGGTTTGGATCAACGAATGTTACCAACTCCGAAGTGCAGCGGAAGTAGACGAGTTGGTGTAGATCGTACTTGGAGTCCCAAGAACCGTTGATGATCCCGTGAACCGCCCTCGAACTATCCATCGAATGGAAGACCGAAAGCACGACCTCTCTACTTGGTTGCAAGTGTACAGTCTTTACGATCCGGCAACGCTTCACTGTCCAGAGCTAATAATCGTCGAAGAATTAGAGGGAGAATATTAGAACCACACTAGAATTCTAATTATGAGGATTATAGCAACTAGGCCTAGCTCTAATTAGTCTACTAGGACCAACTATAACTATAACTAGAGGAGCCTCCAAAACTTGTGTATCGAAAGGGCCAACACCTCATGTATATATAGGTTAGAGGGGAGATGAGGGGCTGCCACCAAGGAGGGAAAGCCCCTCCTTGGTGCGCCGGCCAAGGGGGAGGAGTAGGACCCCTCCCTCTCCCCCACTCCAATTCAGCCTCCCCACTTGGAAAAGTGTGGAGCCTTCCCACTGGGCCATGGTGACCCAATATTCCTTCCACCACTCGGCCTTTTAAGACCCGTTGATATTTAATTATCTATAAAATCCTACTAACAATTACTAGTGCCTTTTATCAGGAATACCCGGTATTGCCCGATAAACTCCGAAACCCTTCCGGTGACCCTGAAACGCCTCCAGTTCCTCTTGACACTATTCCAAATATTAATGAAACATTTTACAAATAAATCCTCGATAATCTCGTCCTACTAAAACTTAACATATATTGATTATCTTAAGCTTGTGACCCTGTAGGTTCGATAAATCATAGACATCAACCAAAACCCTTCGTTCAATGACCGATAGAGGAACCGTGGCATCCATATTGATCCCTATGATTACATGAATGCCATTCGAGTGAACCTTTGGTTACCATGTGATGTTCCCTTTGATTCGTGATACTTTACAAAACCCAGGGAGTGTTGGTATCCTCTTGAGTCATACACATGCTCTCTATACCGTCACCATGATTGTCGGTTTTATTCTTCTTTCTCGTTGAAGTTTTCCCGCATCCCCATGATGAGTCACCTATGTCTGGCCAGAAGATGATGGATGCCATCACATCGAGAGGGCCCTAGGAATATCTCTCAATCGTCGGAGGAGAAAATCCCACTCTCGAGTTATCTAGTCCCTTGTGAAACTTTCTGATGAACCGGTAGGTTGTCATTATGATCACTGTGTTATAAATGATGTTTGAGCAACCCCAAAGTCCATCGTACGGTAAGATGTGACTAAGATACTCTCATGGTCTGAGGAACTAAAACCACATGCTAACACTCCGTGTTATAGCTATTGATCTCAGACGATATTATCTCAAAGTATAACAAACAAGTTTTGGTCGAATCAATATGATCGTTGTTCTAATGTCATATTCTCAATGTTGTTTTAGGACTATCGTTACACTTAACAATATCCTAAGATATGGAAAAGATGGTCACCAACAACACTTGAGTCACTCTTAGAGGCGAGACTAGGAACCTATTATTTACAGTTTATCATTCCACACGTGCATGTGAGTTTAACACTAAATAATATATTCTAGGATCATAGCAGTTATAGCATGAAATATAAACTCTTAATTATGAAATTAGAAATATAACTATACAATATTATTGCCTCCAGGGCATATTTCCAACATGTTCATCCACCCCCAAATGGCTGGGGTGTGGCATAACACAACACAGCCTCCTTGATTGATCGTGGTCCTCTTCATCCACTGCCAAGCGCCTACTACCACAGAATTCTGTTCATCCAACGCCCATCGGCTGGGTGTGGTATACCACAAAACGGCCTCATCAATCGGGGTCATGTTTATCTAGTGCAACCGCCTACTACACGACCAGGGTCTTGTTCATCCAACCCCCAATGGATGGGCTGCATCAAGCGTACAAACGTGCGGCAGCAATGGGGACTGTTCTTCCACAACCAACCAACAGGCTAGGTCAATGTGTCTCGCGCAAGGGGCTCGACCGATGCAACCGACTGCTGGTCTCGACTCGATCTACGCATCACGCGTGGCAGCAAAGGGGACTATTCATCGAGAGGCACCCAATCGACTGTTAGCTAGGTAACCTCATATCTCGCGTGAGAATCGGGCTAGAAAACTACGTACGTGCATGAGTCTCGCATCGATCGCTCAGCATCAGTACACAGCGAGGGGACCGATCGGGTTCAGTAAGTAGCTAAGGGATTGCTTGAGTACAATAGTGTGAGGGGTCGATCGCTCGGATTCAATATAATAAGAGTGATCGATCACTCGGATTTAGTACACAACCAAGGGTTCGCTCGAGTTCAGTAAACAGCTAATGGATTGCTCGGGTTCAATAGTGCGAGGGATCGATCGCTCAGGTTTAGTATAGTGCAAGTGATCGATTGCTCGGGTTCAATAAGGTGATCGAGGGATCTATCGATCGGATTCAGAGCGACGGGCTCGCTCAGATTCAGTAAGCGAAGGGCTCACACACGCGCACGCGTTCGATAAAACGCGCAACCACCACTAGATCGCTCGGGCCCGACCACCCACGCATACCGGGAAATCCCTGAAAAAATTCACGCCCTCACTTATACCATGATTTTTTACGTCATGGACGGCCCAAAGAAAGTCATGCAGGTTTGCCTGCACCCCGCCCAAGATAGATAGCCCATTTTCTGTCATATTCTTTTGTCATAGAAGTAGAAGCCCACCAAATCCATGATGATACATGTTTTTATCATAATTATCGTATGAAATTGTCACTTCCATGATAGAAAATGGTTTTGTTCGGGCCATACCGTCACTATTGTCTTTTTTAGTGCAAACGACATGGTATGATTGGCCAGATACTTGTTTGGCACATCATGCCAATTTTTTTATCAAGGTTGCAATTTGAAAGTTTTGCATTAGAATGTTGCATGCGCTCTAAGACGGGAAACACAGCTGCTGTCAAACCACATGGTGTGAATTACCGATGACTTTTTTGGCACCTCGTGTCAAGTTTTTTTTACCGATTCTAGGCATCTCTAACGCGGACCCTCAAACCGCCCGCAACCATCTGGACCGTGCTGTCCGGAGGTGCTGCGCCATCCAACACGGGACTGTATCTGTCTGCCGGGCTGTTCGAACATACTTTCTTTTACAAAATGGAGACATACATGGAGGATTTGCGGGCTTCCGGACCGCTCTCATGCCCGCTTCTGACCAAACTAGCCCACCAAAAGTTCCCCACCCACCTCTCCCGCAATTCTCATCGAATGCCCGCACCGCTTGCCGTGCCACATTCATGCCGGAGCATGCAATGACTAGCATTGAAGTTGTGATTTGTGGATAGGAGGGCGGCGCTGATAGACATGACCTCTCGGGCATTGCCGCAATGTGGACCGCGTCCCGGGGAACCAACTCCAGCCACTGCGCCACATTAAAGCAGGCTGACCTCCCATTCGCCTAGCCTAGCCGCGACTATAGAAGTTGTGCATCGGCAACGCATAGAGCCACACTTCCCCTCTTCGAGCACCACCCCCTGCCCTCTCCCATCTCAGTGCCCAAGCCCCTCGTCCTCTATGAGCCTAGTGGCGGCGATGCCGATGTCATGGTGCTCTACGCCAGCAGGCGGAGTAGGCGAAAGCTCTTGCTCTAGTGGTTCTTGGGGCCGCCGCCCACACTCTCCGGGCCTGTCGACGTCCACGGCGGCCGGCTCCTCAGCCAAGGAGTAGATTGTCATCTCCTTCGGTGACAAGGAGGAGAAGGCACCATAGCTGCAGTCGCCATAGCCACCCGACTCCTCAAGAAGGCCCACGGGCGAATGAAGATTTCGTCCGTCAGATTGAGATAATGACGGAGTGGTCGCTTGTTACATGGGCCCGTTGCCACAATAACCAACGCACGTCAAGCAGGAGCTGGCATCCCTGTCGCGCCACCATGTGAAGCACATGTTGGGAAACATAGTAGAAAACAAAAAAAAATCGCCCTACGATCACCCAAGAACAATATGAAGATGCATAACGGATTGTGATCAACGATCATTACACACTCCGGGAGTGCAGCAGAAGTAGACGAGTCAGTGTAAATCGTACCTGGAGTCCCTCGAACATCGATCACGATCCCACAAACCTCTCTCGAATAATCCCTCGAACGGAAGACCGAAAGCACTGCCTCTCTACTTGGTTACAAGCGTACGGTCTTCACGATCCGGCAGCGCTTCGCCGTCCAGAGCTAATCGTCGCCGGGGAAATAGAAGGAGGAGACTAGAACCACGGGGTGCTTCTAATTATGTGGTTTAGAGGTGGCTAGGTCTAGCTCTAATTAGTCAACTAGGACCAACAAGAACTAGAACTTGATCAACTAGAGGAGGCTCCAAAACTTGTGTGTACATAGGGTGGAAATCCTCTAGTATATATAGTTTAGAGGGGAGGGATAGGGTAGGCAGCCACCAAGGGGGGAAGTCCGTGTTGGGGCGCCGGCTTAGGGAGAGGGAGTAGGACTCCCTCCCCGAGTCCAATTTGCCCCCCCCCACAAGGAAAGGGGGGCGCCTTCCTACTTGGGTAAGTAAATGTCCTAATACCAGGTATTACCTGATATTCACTCAAACCCTTCCGGTGACCCCGAAACGCTTCCGGAACCTCTCGGAACTCTTCCGGACATTAATGAAACAATTCCACAAATATATTCTCATCACTCCCGTCCCACTAACACTCAGCAGATCATGATTACCTTAATCTTGTGACCCCGTAGGTTCTGTAGACCATAGACATGAACGAAACCCCTTCGTTCATTGACCGATAGCGGAACCGTGGACATCCATATCGGTCCCTATGATTACGCGATATCCGAGTGAACCTTTGGTTATAATGTGATGTTCACTTTGCTTCGAGATACTTTACAAAACCCGGTGTGCATCAATATCCTCCTAAGTCATCACCATGCTCACTATACCGTTACTCTCGTCACTGCTTTTGTTCTACTTTCTCGTTGACGTGTTCCAGCATCCCCGTGACATAGTCACCTGTGTCTGGCCATACGATGATGGATGCCTAACACCGAGACGGCCCTAAGAATATATCTCCATCCTCGGAGGAGCAAATCCCACTCTCGAGTTGTCCGGGTACTTGTCAAACTTTTCCTTGTTACAGATGTCGTTTGAGCCGAGGCCCACCGTCCTGTAGGAAGTAACCTGAGACACTCTCATGGGCCGAGGAACTAAAACACATACTAAGACTCCGTGTTATAACAGATGATTTTAGACGATTTAATCACATAGTATAACAAACAAGTATTGGGTCGCTTCAATATGATCGTTCTTCTAATGTGACACCTCAATGTTGTTTTAGGACTATCGTTACACTTAACTATATCCTAAGATTCGGAGAACGTGATTACCAACAAGACTTGAGTCGGTCTTAGAGGTGAGACTGGGAACCTATTGTTTACCGTTTATCATTTCACACGTGCATATGAGTTTTCCACTGAATCGCATATTCCAGGATCATAGTAGTTATAGCATGAAATATAAACTCTTAATTATGAATAACGGAAATATATTTATACAATATTATTTCGTCTAGGGCATATTTCCAACAGTCTCCCACTTGCACTAGAGTCAATAATCTAGCTGCATGGTTTTACAAACACCTATGGTTAATCTGGTGTTGCTTATGCTTTGCATGTGGTTGAGCCTTTGTCATTTGTTTTGACATAATCGAAACTCAGTAATATTTGTATCAGTCTTGTCTGTTTTCAGGATCACAATCCATCTTTATTTGAGCTGTAACATTTTATTCAAAATAAAATATCGTTTAGACTCATGGAACTTAGAATCATATCAACTAGATCAATACTCTTCTTGACTATATATTGTAATCATATTTTGGATTCACCCATTCATATCAAGATTCTTCTTGACTGGCCATATTCATAATATAATTCTTATGGGTTTATTACAACTTTTTTAATATCCAGTTATATCAAGACATTTCTTGATTATTGGATCTACCCATTCATATCAAGACTCTTCTTGATTGTCCATATTCATGATGTTTATGGGTTTCTTACAACTTTTGTAATATCCAATTATATCAAGACATTTCTTGATTATTGGATCTTACCCATTTATATCAAGAATCTTCTTGATTGGCCATATTCATAATATAATGTCAATGGGTTTCTTAGAACTTTTGTAACATCCAATTGTATCAAGGCATTTCTTGATCCAGACAACATTGAAACATCTAATGTTTTCAAAACACAAATTCTTGTTATAGAATCAATAATATCGTTCATAATATAAATTTATCATAGCCTTAATTATATCAATTGAAGTTGATATTCATATATTCTCAGTGATGAACTTTTAACTTCATATTCTCAAAATAATACATATATTCTTTTGAGATCCTTGATATCTGTTACTAACAGTTAGTAAAATTCCTGGACCTTTCATATATATTATGACTATCAAGATGAATTTCTTTCATCTACTCATGCTTATTAACTGATTCTCATAAGCATCCAGTTATATGACACTGAGAGAAATAATTTCTCTATTTAAACATCTTAAACCTTTGTCAATATATATATATATATATATCCTTTAGCTCAATCAAACATATTGATCTATCTTCATAGATTCTTTTATGGCCAATATTTTGTCTTGCTATTTGATGAAAACATGATCCAAGACAATTTTATTTTGTGCTAAGAAGCTATATTATTTCCATTCCATAATATGTCATAAACATATGAAATTAGAAACACTATATAGCTCCTACTAAGTTATATGTATACACAAAGTTCCTTTGATAAAATCAAAATCTTACTATCAGCTCACTTGTTATAATCTTCGAAAACTCTTTTGAAGTATGCACTTTTATCCGGTGTCCAGAGGATTTTAAAACATTTCTGGTTGTATCATTCATACATCCTTTCCTTTTAGGAAACTAGTTTTAATATCCACTTTCTTCAAAACTCTTTGAAGTATCAATTAAGTTCTAAACTTAATACATGAATTTTTCATTCCGGTGTGCATGGGCATGAGCCATTCCTTTGAGCTGGGCGCCGCCACTGCTTCCTCGTAGTGTGCTAGTTCATCTCCTTTCCAAGATGAGTGCTAGTTCATCTTCTTTCAAAGATGAATATCTCATTTTAAAATTTTAAAAATTCAACAATATTCCTGATTTGAATAAACTTGTTACAAGCTTTAGAATTTCTACATCCAATGTAGTAATTTATGGTTTATTTTGCAGACAAACTATCAGAAAAATTTCTGATTAGTTAATTCTACTTATCACCATCAGAGATTCAATTATCCTTTCTAAGTTGTAATATCCTGTCACTCTTTGACACGAAAACCTTTTCTTGAAAAAGTGTCCATCTGTATCAAACATTTTGTTTTTGAACATTTCAATGGAAGGAACCCAAATCATGTTAATTGAGATATCCTACAACATTTATCTAATTAATAATTTCCATAACTCTTATGGTTTCATTAACCAGACTAATATACGGTGCTCTATTTAGTGTATATCACGTCGTTTTAATTTAGGCCCCAAACTATAAAATTAGATCGGTAATAAATATTTCCATAATTATTCAAATGTTTTTGCTAAACTTATGACTCAGGTAATTTTCTTCAATCTTGAAGAATCACTTTATCTTTTGCCATAATGATCCTTATCTTCATTATAAAATATTTGAACTCTTCAAATACATTCTAAAATTCCATTCAACTATTAAAATATTTTAGTTTTATTTATAAGTAAATCATATTTACCTAATCTTTAATGAAGCATTATTATCAACCGAGCTCTAGCTCGTTCACCGGACTTCATACATTACTATGTATTCTTTTGTCTGATCTCTCAATTAAGAGAATTCAATACTTCATGATGCGGAGCATCCCACGGACATCACCATGTCAAGAGTCCGTTTGGCGAGTGACACGTGCGACATCTACTTCACATAGACAAAGGTGAATCATCTCGTTTACACGTGTTCACTTGACTCCTTTGAGGATGGTATACTACTTGACACTCCTCTCATGTGCATGCATAGGTATCATCGGAGCACCACGGATGACGAAGAGGAGTGCAAGCGCAAGTGTACGCCTAAACCGTCTGCGAGGGAAGCTTGGAAGTGACGACGGAAGAAGACGGGGCAAAATTTGCACTACCGGACTGTCCGGTTGCCAAACCAGACTGTCCGATCCATCCAGCGAGTAGTTTTGGTCTGTGCAGAAATTGCACTACCGGACAGTTGGGTCCCCCAAGCGGACAGTCCGGTAGTACAATTTCTGGACGCCCAAAAGTTTCTGTTTTCACCGGACTGTCCGGTAGTGCATCTGCGGGCAGGATTTGGGCAAGGCCCATGTAACTTTACCCTTTCGCCCTCAGTTACCCCATCCTTGCCTTGGACCTATATGTATACCTACTTCTCCTCCATTTTAGGGGAAGCTTAGAATAGATCTAGACATTAGAGCTTAGCTTATGTATCTCCCCCTGTGGGATTCCTCTTGAGAGAGAGAAGGCTCCATTGGAGCTCAAGACCTCCATTGGAGAAGATCCTTAGGGATTCAAGACCCCCTTGTGGGAAGGATCTATCTAGATCATCAAGACCTCAACTCCTTCATAGGATTTGGGATGAACTTTACCATGTTTCTTGTTTCCCTTTGATTGTTCATGTACCTTGTGGATCTTGTGTGTTTGTTGGTCTAGTGGATGTGTGATTGGACTTGTTCTCGAGTGTTCCTCTTGTGATTTCCCCTCTTGTTCTTCGTGTTCTTCATGGATCCCCTCCAATTCGTGAAAGATCTCCACTTAGGGTCTCCACCCTACAACATCATTGTATCATGAGCCACGTTAATCATGAATTCGGAGCCCCTACCCCTTGTTTTCTAGACTAATTTTGTTGATTTTTTCCTTAATTCTAAAATCCCCACCAAAAATAGCCACAAATGTTTTTTGTGATTTTGTTGGGTTGATGATGTTTTGTTGATTTAGATCCATGGATTCGTTGAATTTCGAGTAGATTTAGCTTCCCCACAAGTTTCATGTTCGTGCTTTCCCAGCCCGCACCGGAAGTCTGCACCCCTGTAGCGGACTGTCCGCTCGCAGCAGGACCAAAATCGCTCTTGGACCAGACTGTCCGCTCCCCAATACCGGATTGTCCGCTCGAATCAGAAGGTTTTCAGATGAAGACCGGATTGTCCGCTACCTAGGACCGGACTGTCCGCTAATTCAAAAACTGCTTCGGCTAGTTTCTTGTTTCGGCCATATCTTCCACATCTGGAGTCCGATTTTGACGTTATTTAGCGCGTTGAGTAGCTATTGACATTTGCCGTCCATCTAGATATGTTCCAACATCATTTGACTCCATCAAAATTTTGACATTTTGACATCTTTGCCTAGGCCCTCCACTATATCATCTGCAAAACCTCCATAGCTTTCCGCAACCTAACCCATTTTGATCCATATAGCATTTCTGGTTGCTCGAGTGGTGACTTGAGTCTCCTAATATGTTTAGGCTACTTAGGGATGGTTGCTTCTTCATCAACCACCACCACCATTTCCGCATTGCCAACTCTGAAACTACCAACTCATTCCGCTATCACCATTTAACATTTTCCGTTTAAGATTTTGAGTTTGCGGTTTTTCTGTTTCCTAGGGTGTTTCGGCTAACTAGGAAAGGTTCAACATCGAGAACACCGCCGCTCAACTTCGCCAAGGATTCAACATCGGCCACCTTTACCTTTTTAACAACCTAATCGTAAGCAACAACAGTAACCTCTATATCATCTAGGTATCGTGGTATCCCATCATTGTACATTCATTCTTGCCATAGCTTTGTTAACCCCTAGCCATTTTGCGTCACTTGCCTAACGAGACTAGGCATTTGAGCATTGCTGGCAATGTTACTTGTGCACATTAGTGATCTGCACCATCCATTGCATACATACCATATCATCTTGGTAAACTCATCTTGGTACCATCATTGTCGGTGTCAAAACCGGCGGATCTCGGGTAGGGGGTCCCGAACTGTGCGTCTAAGGTCGATGGTAACAGGATAGGGGGACACAATGTTTACCCAGGTTCGGGCCCTCTTGATGGAGGTAATACCCTACTTCCTACTTGATTGATCTTGATGAATATGAGGATTACAAGAGTTGATCTACCACGAGATCGTAATGGCTAAACCCTAGATGTCTAGCATGTATGATTGTGATTGCCTCTACGGACTGAACCCACCGGTTTATATAGACACCGGAGGGGCCTAGGGTTGTACAGAGTTGGTTTACAGAGGAAGGAATCTTCATATCCGAACGCCAAGCTTGCCTTCCACGCAAAGGAGAGTCCCATCCAGACACGGGAGGAAGTCTATTGTCTTGTATCTTCATGGCCCATTAGTCTGGCCCACGTCACATAGGCCGGACGCCGGAGGACCCCTTAATCCAGGACTCCCTCAGTAGCCCCTGAACCAGGCTTCAATGACGATGTGTCCGGTGTGCAGATTGTCTTCGGCATTGCAAGGCGGTTTCCTCCTCCGAATATTCCAAAGTAGTCTTCGAACACAGATAACGTGTCCGGCTCTGCAAAATAAGCTCCGCAAAGAGTATAATATTTGAAAAGTCCCATCTACTGACAACTTCTGTAGTGAGACACCACGTCTCCGCCCGGTCATTATTTCGAACCATTTTTTGGCATCCCGCTCCGTGTTCCGAGAGGCGGTTTCCATTGGCACGTCTTGTCGAAGCAGAGCTCATGTCCCCTTATCACGGGATTCTCATTAATATGGACGTGGGTAACCCCACCGTGTTGTTTGCGATTCCTTGGGAATAGGCGAGTTTTGAGGCCCGTGAGGAGGCGTTCGATATTCTTCACCTTTATAAAGGGGCACAGACCCGTCTTTCTCCCCCACGCCTAGCTCTTCCTCAACCTTCCCAACCATAGGCTCCAACGCCCAGGATTAAATTTCTTCCATTGTTTCCAGGCCCTCTAGTTATATCCGGATCCTTCTCCCAAGGTAGGTGGGCAGCCTCCTCGGTCACCGAGGAGGATATCGCGAAGCTTCAGAAGGCGAGATACCTGACTGCGAAAATCTCCCACAGGCTCCCTACTAAAGGGCAGGTCATCCCCACACCAAAATCCGGCGAGAGGGTTGTATTCATCTCCCACTTCCTCCGCGGGTTAGGGTTCGCTCTTCACACCTTTGTTCGCGGCCTCTATTATGGGCTAGATTTCCATGATCTAGCTCCGGACTCTTTTCTCCACATCTCGACGTTCGTCGTCATGTCCGAAGCCTTTCTCCGCATCCCCCCACACTTCGGCCTATGGCTCAAGACTTTCAATGTGAAGCCGAAGTTAATTAACGGGGAGCAAGCGGAGTGCGACGGTGCCATAGTGAGCATGCTTGCCAATACTATCTGGCCAAAAGGCACCTTCACGGAAACCTCTAACTCATGGCAACAGGAGTGGTTCTATATCACCGAACCCCGCGGAACCAAATAGGCAGCCGCACCTGTGTTCTGATCTGGCCCTCCGTTGCGGCTCGCATCGTGGATAAATAAAGGGCTAGATTGGGGAACAACTGACGAAGTACAGATGCTGCAAAGTCGTATCCGGAGTGTCCTTGAAAGGGACGTTGGCCTTATAAACTTGATCCAAGTGATGCTAGTCCGCTGGATCCTCCTGTGCCAGCGACAGCCTCTCCGTATGTGGGAATTTAATCTGGAAGGACCGCGGACACTTCAGCAATTCTTCTCCACAACGCATGAAGGGATGTGGAAACTATTCTTCAAGACTCGAAAGCAGTGGCCGGACACATCAGAGGACATCGGTCTCGACTGCAACCATCCGGATACCCCGGTAAGCACCCAATTTCTGACCGCAACTCGGTTGATTATCCCATAGCGATGTATTGAGAGCTCTATCCTTGACCAGGGCTGGATAAACAAGGTGGAACAAATTAGGTGTTCAGCTCCACTTCCCGAAGACACGGCCGATCCTGTGTTGACGAGGATGTTGGTCCCGACGCCGTATCAAGTGCCAGCGCTAGAGGACAAGAAGAAGAGCGAAGAGGCCGAAAGCAGCCTCCACTCTACAGGTATGCCGGACACTATGTCCGTGGATTCTGAAGCTCCCTCTTCGACAGACGAAGGGGAGGGAGAAGGTGATATCCCTTCCCCTTATGGGAGGAAAAGGACTGCATCCGAAGACTTGGAGGTGGAAGCACCCAAGAGAGGGAAGGTAGTCCTACCATATGGTTCGGGTTCCAAAGCCGATGTCGTCACAAGGCACCTTTCCAGGGACAAGCACCTTGCCGAATCGTAAGTGAACAAGGATGCTTTAGACATATCCCGTTCCTTTTGGGTTGCAGGGGTAACATTTAAACTATATGCTTGCAGTTCGGCCTACAGTCCACCCCGACAGTCCTCCTCATCAGGAGACTTAACTCCGGGGATGATGGAAAGCGAGACGCCTTCTCATGCTTCCTCGCCTCTTAGGGCGGACGACTTCGAGGTGTCATCTCGGAGAATCACCCCTGACCACCAAGCGGCGTGGGGGACAATGAAAACAACGCCCGAGGGTGGTACTTCGATCGTCAAGGGTCCATGGGGCGCAGCCCCTATGGGGGCCAACAATGGAGGCCCCGAACTATCCGGCTTACAGCTGAAGACGACTCTAGGGTCAAGCCGATGTAACCCTTTGAAGGGAATGCATACTCCCGCAGCAGCCTCCAGGAATTCGGAGGTGCCGGATACTCTGATGAGCACATTACAAAGTGTGTCCATCTCAGAGGAACATCGTACGTTAATGGGTACGGTAGTTGAAAGGGTTCTGTCCCCGAAAAGCGGATTGAATGAAGCTTTCATGGGCCTGTTGAGAGGCTTCGAGGTATGTAATGTAATAGCTTAACTATTTTTACATGCACAATGCGCCCGTGTACAAATAGTAGCCCCTGAGGCTCTGGTTGGCTTCCACAGGGAGGCGATCAGAGGATCAAAAAGATATGCTCAGGAAGTAACCTAATTAATTCGAACACAGGCTGTTACGTCCATGGCGGCCGCCCAAGCCACGGAAGTTGCAGATCTAAAGCAGAAACTTGAGTTAGCAGATGAGGACATCACTCTTATTAATAGGCGGCTCGACGAGGCACAAGCACTAGTAGAAAAAGGGCCATTTGTCCCGGTTCGTAAGGCCCATTTGTCCCGGTTGAGGAACCGAGACTAAAGGGTCGGTACTAAAGCCCTATACCTTTAGTCCCGGTTCTTACACCAACCGGGACAGATGGGCCTCCACGTGGCCGCTGCGGTGAGCCTAGGCAGGAGGGCATTTGGTCCCGGTTGGTAGCACCAACCGGGACCAAAAGGCATCCATGTGTCAGCAGCTGGCAGGAGCTGAGGTTTTTGTTTTTTTTGAAAGGGGGTGGTTTAGGGGGTTTGGGGGGGTTAATTTAGGGTGTTAGCTAGCTAATAGAGAGAAGTGTCCTCTCTTATCTCGGTGCTTGGTTTACCAACACTACTGCTATGCCTAAACATGGCTTAGATTGAAGTGACGGCAACATGTGGTGCATGTCGAAAGTAGTACTAATCCTAACTTGATCAAGTTTGGATTAGTACTACTTTCAACATGCACCACATGTTGCCTTCACTTCAATCCAAACCATGTTCATTTCACCCACTGATATATAATAACTCTTCATGCTCGCATCATGTATCATCATAATAACAAGTCCTACTAATCATCATCATACAACTACTACTCGTTATTAATAACAAGTCATACGATCATCATCCTCATAGTCAGCGAACCAACCCAACTTAATTGTTCTTAGCACATGATCATTAGTATTAGGTAGAACCTAAATACCCTCTTTAAGGTAACATAGCGTAAAACAATATAGGCCCTGACTCTCCATTATGGAGAATGGAGATCATCCTGTCTCTAATTCTTGCGCTTCGCTTCCTTTTGCTTCCAAGAACATCCTTACGACTGTCCATACATTTTTCCATTCTTTGATTAGCATGTGTTCACCGGTTTTAGAAATCCGGTATGGACAGGTGAGATTCGTAGGATGACCTGGCTGTATGTTCAAAACATCAAGGCGACCATTCTGATACATCAAATGAGGCACACAATCCATCGGGATTTTCTGTTGAAAAACATAGTAATAACTTCGTAGTTAGCAATGATGTACTAGTTTTAGAAGTATGGAAAAGATGCACGGATGTCGTAATAGTAAAAATATCTTACGAGGGTATCTCCATAGAAGTTACAGTGGTTCAACACGTGCACTAGTGGCACGTATTGACCATAATTTGGTGGAGTATCATAATAGGTATTGTAATTCTCAAGGTCAGTACAAAATGCGACCAGATGATTTTTCTCCCGATAAGTTAATTCGGAGCCATCAGTGTAGTGGGTTTTGTCTACCATCTTCCACACATTGTTTGTAGAATGAAAATAAGCTTTCAATGGAAATAAGCTGTCAACTATTTTTAAATAAACAATATAAATTAGCTAATAACTATGTTTGAGAAATTCAGATAGCGATAGAATTGGAAGCGTATCAACAAGGACCCAAATATCCATATTGTCTTGCTCGATGTCAGGATCACCAAGATCTATGGTGACAAGCATATCCTCATAAAAACCATACATCTTGCAAAGTGCTTCCCAATTTGGGCAACCAAAATGGGTTACCTCTGAGAATTGTACAGATTTACTTCAAAATCCATACCACGATGGGTCCTTAGGTGAATTTTCTTTGTTTCAAAACTTTCATGGTCTTCAAAACCCATCCTCTCCAAGACATAGCGTCTTGCATGGCATGTGATAAGCTAGTCGAATTGTAAAAGATGAAAATTACACGTTGAAATAGTTGAAGTCGTGCTTAATTACGAAAAAAAACACTTGTCGTCGTTGCGTACCGTTTCAACATCGAAGGTCTCCTGGAGCTTAATGCTGAAGCGCCGATCTTCGTCCAGGTGAGGGCACCTGTCGCACAGACCTTGGTCGTTGTCGCACCAGGAGCACTCCCCCAAGAGACTTTCGTCGTCCGAGTACGACATTTCCTATGTTCATAATTCAAAGATTAAACTTGTACAATTAATTATATGTACTACAAAAACTAAATTAGAACATTATTATTCATCACGGGTTGACTATCGGTCTGTCGAGTCTTTTCTTGAAAACTCTCAGCTCACGTGGTGTATATATTCGACCGTCGGTGATGGTAGCTCCTCCTTTCGTTCCCGAGTGCATTACACCAAATTGTCTAGCACACGCGAACGAAAATATACATGTTTTTATCTACATCATATGAGCATTCAAACTTGATGGCCATTACATTTCAATGGTCGAAAATATGAGCAAAAACATTTCAAAATATCTTATAGGACTCATATTGACATGGAGGTTTGGCTGGTCTCACCTCAAGGTCGGAGGGGAGTTGGTGACGGGGACGACGGCGGGGATGATGGAGGGGGCTCCTAGATTTCTGCAAAAAAAACCTATAAGCTATCAACTAATCAAATGCATACGCCTTGCATAGTGCTCTCCAATTTTAGCATTGAAAGTGGGAGTAGTTTTCCAATTTGAGCATTCAATAAGCAAAACCAAATCATAAAATAAATTAGTATTCAAATTAGCATGCATTCAATAAGCAAAACTACATCATCCCTTGCGTCCGTACATCGTCGAATATTATCACTAATACACCTCGAATAGTATCATACATATAGCATTGCTAATACAGCTAGAACCGTAACGCCCGACGGGTATCGACGCGGGCGGTGGACACCCAAAGAGAAGGAACCATCACAGGACCACAGCTCCAGTGAGATCTCTGAAGAACCTGCCAGCTATTGTCGAACTTGCCCTCCAACGCAACCATGTAGCGACGGATGTGCTCGTCCTCCTCGCTGACACGGTGACGTACCACCTCCGCGGTGTCCGGAAGCCTCAGCACCGTCACTGGCCCACGCGGCCGCCACCAAACAAGGTTCGGGTCAACGACGGGCTGGCTCCGCACCAAGCTACGCCCCCGGAAGGTAGCACCTCCCAATACCAGCCCGGCGGAGCCCAGTCCTGGATATGGCCCCTCTGATCAAGCAGGCCTCCTCCGCCAAGTCGACGACGAGGATGCAGGATAGGAATCGTCGACGTTGATGCGGGAATAATTGCTTTAACTAAAAAAATAAACTAGTTCTATTAATTTTATTCCTAAAAATAAACTACTTTTATAGTAAAATAAAGTAGTTTTATTAAATCAACTAGTTCAACTACTAAGCACTTACTATAAATAAAATAAAGTAGTACTTACTAAAAATAAACTACTTCTATAGTAAAGTAATGTAGTTTTATAAATCAACTAGTTCAACTACTAAGCACTTACTATAAATAAAATAAAGTAGTACTTACTAAAAATAAACTAGTTTAACTAGTTCTATTATTTTTCTAACTAATTCTACTAAACACTTACTAAAAAACATCTAATTCAACTAATCTAAAATCCACACTAACCAAACAACTAATGCACTAACCTAAATCAGAGAATGTTCAAATAAATTAGTATTGCTTGGTTTTTTTTAAGAAATGTTCAAATAGAAAATTTAGTCAAAAAGTAAAGTTTTTGCCTAATGCATTCTTCATATAGAAAATTGTTACTCTGTAATTTAATAATTTAGCACTGCGTGACTATACATAATAATCTGTACTATATATACATGAAAAAAATACATATATGAAAAAAATGAAAAAAAGAGAGCCGGTGCAGCGGCGGCTCACAGCAGGGCCGGCCGGCGAGGGCGACGGTGGGGGCGGCTAGGGAGTCGGCGGGGGCAGCGAGGGCGTCGGTGGGGGCGGGCGATGGCGACATGGGCAACGGTGACGGTGTGCGGGGGCGCGCGGGGGCAGGGGCACGGGCGACGATGACGTACGGCGTGCGGGGGCACGCGGGGGCAGGGGCACGGGCGACGGAGACGGCATGGGCGGCGGACGGCGAAGGCGCGGGTGGCGGACGGCGTCGGCGTGGGCTCCAGGGCGGGGGCGACGGCGTCCGGCAGCCTGGCGACGTCGAGGAGGTCCGCGTGTGCGCATCGTCGGGGGCAACTGCTAGATGAAAACTGAAATTTTCTAAGTGTTTGCTATATATACATGAAGCATTGGGCCCGGTTCGTGGCACCAACCGGGACCAATACCCCCCTTTAGTCCCGGTTGGTGTCACCAACCGCGACCAAAGGTCTCTTTTCAGCAGCCCAAAGGGTGGGAAACAGAGACCTTTGGTCCCGGTTGGTGGCACCAACCGGGACCAAAGGGGGGAATTGGTCCGGTTCGTGGAACCAACCGAGACCAATGGCCTGCGCCTGCCAAAGCCACGATGCGGTGGGATGTTTAGTCCCACCTCACTAGATGAGGAGCTGCCGCACCTGTTTATAAGTGCCGCCCGGCCATCTCTATCGAACTCCTCGGAATAGCAGGCCTTTGGGCCTAATCTCACACTGCTATGCCTGTGGGCCTGCTGGGCCTTCTGCGAGCCTGAATCCTGGCCCAACTAGCTGGGCTCCTAGTCCTATTCACGCCATGGTGGCCCAGTAGGTGGCATTTTTTATTTTTTCCCATTTTCTGTTTTATTTTTTACTGTTGCTATTTTTATTTATTTTATTAAAGTTTTCTTATTTTATTTTATTTTATTAAGGTTTCTTTTATTTTGTTTTGTTTCTACTTATTTATTAAAGTTTATTTGTTTCTACTTATTTATTTTATTTTGTTTCTACTTATTTATTTTATTTTCTTTTTTGCTTTTTTTATTTATTTTATGAAAATTCTTTTTGCTTATAATGTTTTGAACAGAAAATACTTTGATAATTTTAGTTGCATAGATTTTATATAATTTTAGTTTCAATAATTCTAGAGGTTTATAAAAGCTTTTTAGTTGATTCCTTTTGTTATTAGAGTTTCATTAAAGTTTTCTACTTCATTCCTTTTTCTATTAGAGTTTCATTAAAGTTTCTAGTTCATTCTTTTAGTTTATTTTTTTTCTATTAGAGTTTCATAAAAGTTTTCCAGATCATTCTTTTTTATATTAGTTCATTATTTGAGCTAAATGACCCTGAAATTGAAAAGCACTTCAGATGAACTCTGAGGAGGTTGAAACTTGGCATGGTATCATCATTTCACCCACATAGCATGTGCTAAAAATTTGAGAGGGTTACGGGAAAAACTGGATGCACTTCGTGTACAAAAGGACAATCTCTTTCAAAGTATCTGGGTTTCGGACGAAAACTCATCTGTTACAAAGGGATTTTATTTTTTTGAACTTATTTGAACTCCAGACTTTTTGTGTGTTCAAAATGCACCATTCAAAGGCACATCTGCAATTTTCAACCCTTTCTGACTTCATTTGTTATTTTCATAAATTTACTGATTTTTTTGGGCTATATGACCCTGAAATTCAAAAGCACTTCAAATGAACTCTGAAAGGGTTGAAAGTTGGCATGGTATCATCATTTCACCCACATAGCATGTGCTAAAAACTTGAGAGGGTTACGGCAAAAAGTGGATGCACTTCGTGTACAAAACGGACAATCTCTTTCGAAGTATTAGGGTTTCGGACGAAAACTCATCTGTTACAAAGGTTTTCATTTTTTGAACTTATTTGAACTCCAGACTCTTTGTGTGTTCAAAATGCACCATTCAAAGACACATCAGCAATTTTCAACCCTTTTTTACTTCATTTGTTATTTTTCATGCATTCACTGATATTTTTGAGCTAAATGACCCTGAAATTGAAAAGCACTACAAATGATTCTTTTTAGTTGCACAAATTTTATCTAATTTAAGTTGCATAAATTTTATTTTTTATTGATTCTTTTTAGTTGATTCCTTGTCCTATTAGAGTTTTATTAAAGCTTTTTAGATGATTCTTTTTTCTATTGTAGAATATTATAGTTTTGTTTAAAGAAACACCTTTGGTACAGGTTCCAGACATCAACCGGGACTAAAGGTGGTGGGCCAGGAGCAAGGTCCATTGGTCTCGGTTTGTGTCTGGAACCTGGACCAATGGTCTCACACGAACCGGGACCAATGGCCCCCGAGGCCCGGCCCGCGCCCTGGCCTCATGAACCGGGACCTATGCCCCCATTGGTCTCGGCTTATGGGTGAACCGGGATTAATGGGCTTGCCCTGCCTGGACCAAAGCCCTGTTTTCTACTAGTGAAGGTATGTGGTCGGGCAGCTTGTTTATGCATGCATACTAGTATGAGCACGGGGCTGAAAATCATATACTGTGACATGCATAATTGTAGATGGTGTTGCCGCGGTTGAGACCCCTCGGGCCGAACTTGCCCGGGCCAAGGAGAAGGCCTGAGCGAGCGACGCGGCTGCCAGGAAGGCGGCTGCGGATTTAAAGGTCGAACAGGCCGCTCAGCGCCAGTGCTAGGAGAGAATATCTACCATGGAGCGGGAGCTGAAGAATGTCACTAGTAGGTGCAAATCTCTCGAGGAAGATAACAAAACCAAAGCAGCCGAACTCGACAAGGCCTTACTAGAGGCAAAAGAAGCGCGATCCGAATCCAGAGCGGCTCGGGAGGAGATACGACAGGCTGGGGAGATAGCGGTTGGTAAGCCCTTTCTTTTACAGACTAAGTTCGGCGACCCGAAGTATGCTCTGCTTAACCAAATGTGGAGTTCTCCATACACGCTTTTGGATCTGCCGAAGAGTGTTTCCGACACGGCGCAGTTCTTCCAAACACAGGAAGGACATGCTGTGGAGAGGCTTTTCTGGTCGTAATTCAATGTGGCAAGGCGTCCGGCGCTGTTGAACGAGCAGATGGCCCAGTGGGCCGAGTTACACAAGATGTCCGGAGCCGCCATGAAGGACGTCGTGGTTCGGCTATGGCCAGCCGAACCCGTTCCGAGCAGCTATTTCGGTTAGGTGCAGCGGCTTGTCGATGCAGTACCGCGTATTGACGCCGTCAAGCGGTCGGTGTGCGTAGAAGGTGCCCGGATGGCCTTCGCCCGCGTCAAGACGTATTGGGCAAAGATGAAGGCCACCAATGTTGCAACCAAGGGTCCGCTTGGAGGCAAGGATCACACACCGGAGCATTATTTCGAGGACGTCCTAGAGGGCGCCCGCTTGATAGAGCGTCAGTGCTCGAAGGATATTATGTTTGAATAAATGTACCAGAATTGTGAAAACAATATTATGATACATTAAGTCTGTGTTATATACCTTTGCCATTTATTTCCTCCAGTGCGGCCGTTTCTTATAACCTGAAAGTTTGCCAGTTGTCGGCTTCAGCCCCCTCGCATATAATACGGGGGTGTTTGGAATAGCACCTGATCACTCTTGACCCAACGTCTTGGTCCGGAACGGAGGTGTCAGTGCGGCGAACTAGGCAATCGGACTATAGGGCTTTAACACCTTCACTTAGCCATAGGAGTTTTACGATGGGTCTACGATGTAGCCCCTGGTATGTACGCAGTAATCCAAATACGGTTGCGTTACATAGGTGACCAGAAAGACGGTTCTTCGTGTAATACGGAAGAAATCGCAATAGATTCTGATAAGTCGCCAAGTGGTTGACCAGCTCTCGCCGCATCATGACAGTAAGTTTTCGGCTTTCTCTACTGAGGTGTTTGACTAGGTGAACTGGAAACACAATCGCAGTAGTTCTTCCTTTACTACCCTAGCCGATAAGACGGAACGTGGGGTAGCAAGCACAGGAGCCGGGCAACCCAACTATTGACCAAAGACATGATTCGGAGCTGATGCATATAATGCCAAACTCGTGACGCCGAAGTATGCTATAGAGCTGTTCGGACTTTTTTCGGCAACCCATATATTGCTGTATCAAGCCCCTGGCGATGTGTGCTGAGGTGTCTACGTGAAACAACCGAAGAAGCAAGGTACGTTTGTATGCGTAAAAGCAAATACTGAAGACGGATTATGTTCACTGAAATCTGATTGATACGTCAAACGTAATCTTACAGATTATGACACCACCACCCAATTCATCTTACGTGCCAGGGGTCGAGGGCTAAGGAAAAAAGGCTCAGTACAGGTTTCAAATAGAGTTTTTGGTCTACAAAAAATCTTTTGGACCTCCTGTCGCACGTCTGCGCTGCCTTTGAAAAGGCTTCCTTAAAGGGAGCAATCCGCGATTACTTGTAGGAAAGCCGGGCTCATGAAGAGTCCTTTCAGGTCCATAGGATGACAGGTATTGATTCACCTGTGGCAAAAAGATAAGAAAGTAGTTAGGAAAAAGAGAAAAGGTCAAAGTTCGGACGAACCGCTTTGTAGGCCTGTCCGTATTGTACCTCCACCAATGACCAAGGTATTTTGAGTGCATAATTATGTATGCACGGTGCAAACTCTGTGAGTGCAAGAGGCGAATGACGGAGGCGGAGCTGCTAATCCAACTCTGAAATTGACCGATCCTGTGCAGTAGAGGTCGGCGGTTTAATGATATGTGGCTTGAGGAAGCCACTTTGTACTTCAGCTGTGATTGCCACAGTATGCCCCTCACTGCGGAGCGAGCGTTCTGTGTTTCCGTTGACCGTTATGGTGCCGCGTGGACCGGGCATCTTAAGCTTTAGATGGGCGTAATTTGGGACTGCATTGAAATGAGCAAAAGCGGTCCGCCCGAGAAGTGCGTGGTAGCCAATTCGAAATGGGACAATATCAAAGATCAAGTCTTCGTGTCGGAAATTTTCCGGTGAACCAAAGACGACTTCCAGTGAGATTGAGCCTATGCCGTGAGCTTCTACGCCGGGTATTACTCCCGTGAAGATAGTTGTGGTGGGCTTGATCCTTGAAGGGTCAATGCCCATTTTGCGGACAGTGTCTTGATAGAGTAAATTAAGGCTACTGCCACCCCCATGAGGACTCGTGTGAGATGGAATCCTCTGATAATTGGATTGAGGACCAGAGCGGCCGAACCTCCATGACGGATACTGGTTGGGTGGTCCTTGTGATCAAAAGTGATCGAGCAGGCCGCCCATGGGTTAAATTTTGGGTCGTCCGACTTTATGGCGTGGTCGTCTCGTAGTTCATGCTTGCGCTCCCTTTCAGAGGTATGCGTCACGTATACATGTGTACTGTTTTTATTTTGAGGGGAAATTGCTTCTATCCCCCGGTGCTCAGTAGGCGAGCCTCCTCTTCTTCACTGTCACTGGGCGGCCCCTTCCCTTTGTGTTTGGCATTGAGCTTGCCGGCTTGTTTGAAAACCCAACAATTTATGTTGGTATGGTTGGCGGGTTTGTCAGGGCCGCCATGGATCTGACACGGCCGATCCAGTATCTTGTCTAGACTGGATGGACCATCTCCGTTTGACTTAAATGGCTTCGTCCGTTGACCGACTTTCGAGCCACTAAATCTGGCGTTGGCCATTGTGTCTGGTTCCTGCATTGTTGTTGCGACGCTTGTCTTTATTGCGCTGTGGCTTGCCGTTGCCGTCTCTGACTTCGGAGGTACCAGGATCGCTAGCGTTACTGCTTCTACGAGCGAGCCAGCTATCTTCTCCCGCGCAAAAGCTGGTCATTAGTGCGGTAAGAGCTGCCATGGATTTTGGCTTTTCTTGGCCGAGGTGGCGGGCGAGCCACTTGTCGCGGACACTCTGTTTAAAGGTCGCGAGTTCTTCGGCATCCGGACAGTCGACAATTTGGTTCTTTTGAATTAGGAACCTAGTCCAGAGTTTCCTGGCTGACTCTCTGGGCTGTTGCACTATATGACTTAAGTCATCAGCGTCCGGAGGTCGGACGTATGTACCTTGGAAGTTGTCGCGGAAGGCGTCTTCCAAGTACTCCCAGCTGCCAATGGAGTTTTCAGGCAGGCTGTTTAACCAGTGCCGAGCCGGTCCTTTGAGCTTTAGCGGGAGGTATTTGATGGCATGAAGATCATCACCGCGGCCCATATGAATATGGAGAAGAAAGTCCTCAATCCATACGGCGGGATCTGTTGTTACATCATATGATTCGATATTTATGGGTTTAAACCCTTCTGGGAATTCGTGCTCCATTACTTCATCAGTGAAGCAGAGGGGGTGTGCGGCGCCTCTATATTGGGACAAGTCACGACATAGCTCAGATGGAGTCCGTCTGCGGTTTTCGGCCCGGACGTGGTTGTTCCTGTCACGTCCGGCTAGATAGCCGTCGTCGCGCGCCGGGGTACACCCCCGCTATCCGTAGATCGATCTGGTCTGGCCTGCTCTATTTTGCAGGTCCTGTCGCAGGTCATATGCTGATGGTACGGGATCCAGTGGCTCGTCGTCGAATTGAGGTAGAAGTTTATGCTTCGGGTAACTTTTGGTTGGGCGCTCGAGGCCGTATTCCTCGGCTGCCAGGACATTAGTCCACCTATCGTTGAGTAGATCCTGATTAGCTTGAAGCTGCTTCTGCTTCTTTTTCAGGCTCCTTGCTGTGGCTATTAGCCAGCGTTTAAAGCGTTCCTGCTTGAGTGGTTCCTCAGGCACGATAAAATCTTCGTCGCCTAGGCTCACCTCATCCTCGGAGAGTGGAAGATAATTTCTGTCCTCCGAGTCTTCGTCTACGGCCTGTTCATCAGGGCTAACTTGCCCATATTCCCGATCGTCCTGTTCGGAGGTTGGCTCGACAAGTTCTCCTTCGTCTTCGGCATCATCCCGAGTATTGTTGTCTCTCGTGCCGGTATTCCTGTCTTTTCCACGGTGTGATTTAGAGCGGTGCCACTTGCTGCCTCTTGAGCATGCGTTGGTTTTCCCTTTAAGAGGAAAGGGTGATGCAACAACGTAGCATAAGTATTTCCCTCATTTTTTGAGAACCAACGTATCAATCCAATAGGAGACTACACGCAAATCCCTAATACCTACAGAAACAATTAAGAACCTTGCAACCAACACGATAAAGGGGTTGTCAATCCCTTCACGGCCACTTGCAAAAGTGAGATCTGATAAAGATAATAAGATAAATATTTTTGGTATTTTTGTTGTATAGATTGAAAAGTAAAGATTGCAAAATAAACGGCGACAGAAATAGCTAGTTGATAGAAGATTAATATGATGGAAAATAGACCCGGGGGCCATAGGTTTCACTAGTGGCTTCTCTCAAGATAGCATGTATTACGGTGGGTGAACAAATTACTGCCGTGCAATTGATAGAATAGCGCATAGTTATGATGATATCTAAGGCAATGATCATGAATATAGGCATCACGTCTGTGTCAAGTAGACTGAAACGATTCTGCATCTACTACTATTACTCCACACATCGACCGCTATCCAGCATGCATCTAGAGTATTAAGTTCATAAGAACGGAGTAACGCATTAGGCAAGATGACATGATGTAGAGGGATAAACTCAAGCAATATGATATAAACCCCATCTTTTTATCCTCGATGGCAACAATACAATACGTGCCTTGCTGCCCCTGCTGTCACTGGGAAAGGACACCGCAAGATTGAACCCAAAGCTAAGCACTTCTCCCATTGCAAGAAAGATCAATCCAGTAGGCCAAACTAAACCGATAATTCGAAGAGACTTGCAAAGATATAAAATCATGCATATAAGAATTCATAGAAGAATCAAATAATATTCATAGATAATCAAGTTCATAAACCCACAATGCATCGGATCTCAGCAAACACACCGCAAAAGGAGTTACATCGAATAGATCTCCAAGAAAATCGAGGAGAACTTTGTATTGAGATCCAAAGAGAGAGAAGAAGCCATCTAGCTAATAACTATGGACCCAAAGGTCTGTGGTAAACTACTCACGCATCATCGGAGAGGTCATGGTATTGATGTAGAAGCCCTCCGTGATCGATTCCCCCTCCGGCAGATCGCCGGAAAAGGCCCCAAGATGGGATCTCATGGGTACAGAAGGTTGCGGTGGTGGAAAAAGTGTTTCGTGGCTCTCCCCGAAGGTTTCGGTGTATAAGAGTATATATAGGCGAAAGAAGTAGGTCGGTGGAGCTGCGAGGGGCCCATGAGGGTGGGGGGCGCGCCCACCCCCTGGGGCGCGCCCTCCTGCCTCGTGGCTTCCTCGCTGCTTCCTTGACGTCCACTCCAAGTCTCCTGGATTGCGTTTGTTCCAAAAACGATCCCCGCGAAGGTTTCATTCCGTTTGGATTCCATTTGATATTCCTTTTCTGCGAAACACTGAAATAGGCAAAAAAACAGCAATTTGCAGTGGGCCTTCGGTTAATAGGTTAGTCCCAAAAATAATATAAAAAGGTATATTAAAGCCCATTAAACATCCAAAACAGATAATATAATAGCATGGAACAATCAAAAATTATAGATACGTTGGAGACGTATCAAGCATCGCCAAGCTTAATTCCTGCTCGTTGTCGAGTATGTAAATGATAAAAACAGAATTTTTGATGTGGAATGCTACCTAACATAATTTTCAATGTAATTCTCTTTATTGTGGCATGAATGTTCAGATCCAAAAGATTCAAGATAAAATTTTAATATTGACATAAAAATAGTAATACTTCAAGCATACTAACCATGCAATTATGCCTTATCAAAATAACATAGCCAAAGAGCTCATCCCTACAAAATCATATAGTTTGGCCATGCTTCATTTTCATCACACAAAATGCTCCCATTATGCATAACCCCGATGACAAGCCGAGAAATTGGTTCATACTTTTTAACGCACTTCAGCCTTTTGAACCCTTACGCAATACATGAGCGCAAGCCGTGGATATAGCACTATAGGTGGAATAGCATATGATGATGGGGGTTATGTGAGAAGACAAAAAAGGAGAAAGTCTCACATTGACGAGGCTAATCAACGGGCTATGTAGATGCCCATCAATTGATATCAATGGGGGGAGTAGAGATTGCCATGCAACGGATGCACTAGAGCTATAAGTGTATGAAAGCTCAAACTGAAAACTAAGTGGGTGTGCATCCAACTTGCTTGCTCATGAAGACCTCGGCCATTTGAGGAAGCCAATCATTGGAATATACAAGCCAAGTTCTACAATGAAATATTCCCACTAGTATATGAAAGTGACAAAATAAGAAACTCTCTATCATGAAGATCATGGTGCTATTTTGAACCACAAATGTGGAAAAAGTATAGTAACATTGTCCCTTCTCTTTTTTTTGTGCTTCTTTGGCCTCTTTTTTTATTTGGGCTTCTTTGGCCTCTTTTTTTATTTCATAGTCTTTCCTCACATGTGACAATGCTCTAATAATGATGATCATCACACTTTTATTTACTCATAACTCAATGTTACAACTCGATACTAGAATAAAATATGACTATGTGAATGCCTCCGGCGGTGTACCGGATATGCGATGAATCAAGAGCGACTTGTATGAAAGAATTATGAAAGTGGCCTTGCCACAAATACGTGTCAACTACATGATCATGCAAAGAAATATGACAATGATGGAGCATGTCATAATAAATGGAACAGTGGAAAGTTGCATGGCAATATATCTCGGAATGGCTATGGAAATGCCATAATAGGTAGGTATAGTGGCTGTTTTGAGGAAGATATAAGGAGGCTTATGTGTGATAGAGCGTATCGTATCACGGGGTTTGGATGCACCGGCGAAGTTTGCACCAACTCTCAAGGTGAGAAAGAGCAATGCACGGTACCGTAGAGGCTAGCAAATTACGGAAAGGTAAGAGTGCGGATAATCATACAAGACGCTCCAAGCAAAACACATATCATGTGGTGAATAAAAATATAACCTCAAGTAAAGTTACCGATAGACAAAGACGAAAGAGGGGATGCCTTCTGGGGCATCCCCAAGCTTAGGCTTTTAGTTGTCCTTGTATTTTACCTTGGGGTGCCTTGGGCATCCCAAATCTTAGGCTCTTTCCACTCCTTATTCCATAATCCATCAAATCTTTACCCAAAAACTTGAAAATTTCACAACACAAACTCAACAGAAAATCTCATGAGCTCCCTTAGTATAAGAAAACAAACCACCACCTTAAGGTACTGTAATGAACTCATTCTTTATTTATGTTGGTGTTAAACCTACTGTATTCCAACTTCTCTATGGTTCATACCCCCCGATACTAGCCATAGATTCATCAAAATAAGCAAACAACACACGAAAAACAGAATCTGTCAAAAACAGAACAGTCTGTAGCAATCTGATTTGTTCGAATACTTCTGGAACTCCAAAAATTCTGGCATACTAGGACAACCTAGATAATGTGTTTATTGATCTATAGCAAAAAGAATTGGTATTTTATCACGTTCTAGTGAATTTTAACAATTATTTTCGTGAGCGCAAAGCTTCTGTCTTTTTCAGCAAGATCAAACAACTATCACCCAAGAAGATCCTATTGGTTCTACTTGGCACAAACACTAATTAAACATAAAAACACATCTAAACAGAGGCTAGATGAATTATTTATTACAAAACAGAAAAAAACAAGAAAAATAAAATTGGGTTGCCTCCCAACAAGCTCTATCGTTTAACGCCCCTAGCTAGGCATAAAAAAAAGCATAGATCTAGGTATTGCCATGATAATGATAGGGCAAATCGCGAAAACTCATCTCATACTCCCTACGTTCAGAAGCAACCTTTCTTTGCGGCAAGCAAAAATAATCAGAAGGGCTAATTTTGATGGGACAAAAGTCCCCAAGATCAAGCTCGGGAGGTATTGGTTCCTCCCTTGGCCCCTCATATTGCACAACCAATTCATCATTATAAGCATTCTTTTGGCAAAAAGTCATGATCCTATGTTCAAGAGGAAATCCTAACCCATTATTATGTATAGCAAAATTATCATTAAGTTCAGAGATTCTATCAACTAGAACATCGGTAGGAACCTTTTTTCTAAGGTTTTCATTATAAGCAACATGATCTAAAGATCGTAAACGCATTATGTCTTCTTGATTAAAAAGGATAGCTTCTATGGGAGGACGGCCAGCGTCCACCCTATAATGCGCAAAAATTTCATTAGCCTCTTTCATTATAAATCTGAACTCATGTGCTAAAAAGATAGTAGCTGCACGCTTAACAGAAGAATGCTCAATATTGGAAAATTCTAGAAAAATCCTTTGTATGCAGGGATGCATGTGCATAAATTGTCTTTCAAGTTCAACTATGAGCAAAGATATGGCATCCGCAAGACTACTAGTTCTATGAAGAATAGACCCTCCCATAGTGGGCAAAGCACCGGCACAAGTAAAGAAATCTTGAATAACTCCTTTTCCAATAATATTACCGCTACCAATCCGAAACTTTTTAGTGTCTAGAATAGTAGATTCTTCATGTGGATTATCAAAAGCATCAAAGTTTCCCCCATTGTTACTATTATATTTTTCGACGATAACCTCCCCAATTTCAGACATGATGGCAACAAACTGCACTAAGAACGGGTACACAAGAAGCAAGCGAAGAGCGACGAACGAAAAAGGGCGAATAAAACAGCAAGGTTGAAGTGGGGGAGAGGAAAACGTGAGGCGAATGGCAAATAATGTAACGCGAGAGATAAGAGTTTGTGATGGGTACTTGGTATGTCTTGACTTGTGCGTAGATCTCCCCGGCAACGGCGCCAGAAATAATTCTTGCTACCTCTTAAGCATGCGTTGGTTTTCCCTTGAAGAGGACAGGGTGATGCAGCAAAGTAGCGTAAGTATTTCCCTCAGTTTTTGAGAACCAAGGTATCAATCCAGTAGGAGACTACACGCAAATCCCTAATACCTGCACAAACAATTAAGAACCTTGCAACCAACGCCATAAAGGGGTTGTCAATCCCTTCACGGCCACTTGCAAAAGTGAGATCTGATAAAGATAATAAGATAAATATTTTTGGTATTTTTGTTGTATAGATTGAAAAGTAAAGATTGCAAAAAAACGGCGACAGAAATAGCTAGTTGACGGAAGATTAATATGATGGAAAAACGACCCGGGGGCCATAGGTTTCACTAGTGGCTTCTCTCAAGATAGCATGTATTACGGTGGGTGAACAAATTACTGTCGAGCAATTGGTAGAATAGCGCATAGTTATGATGATATCTAAGGCAATGATCATGAATATAGGCATCACGTCTGTGTCAAGTAGACCGGAACGATTCTGCATCTACTACTATTACTCCACACATCGACCGCTATCCAGCATGCATCTAGAGTATTAAGTTCATAAGAACGGAGTAACGCCTTAGGCAAGATGACATGATGTAGCGGGATAAACTCAAGCAATATGATATAAACCCCATCTTTTTATCCTCGATGGCAACAATACAATACGTGCCTTGCTGCCTCTGCTGTCACTGGGAAAGGACACCGCAAGATTGAACCCAAAGCTAAGCACTTCTCCCATTGCAAGAAATATCAATCTAGTAGGCCAAACTAAACCGATAATTCGAAGAGACTTGCAAAGATATAAAATCATGCATATAAGAATTCAGAGAAGAATCAAATAATATTCATAGATAATCAAGTTCATAAACCCACAATTCATCGGATCTCGGCAAACACACTGCAAAAGGAGTTACATCGAATAGATCTCCAAGAAAATCAAGGAGAACTTTGTATTGAGATCCAAAGATAGAGAAGAAGCCATCAAAAGTGTTTCGTGGCTCTCCCCGAAGGTTTCAGGGTATAAGAGTTTATATAGGCGAAAGAAGTAGGTTGGTGGAGCTGCGAGGGGCCCACGAGGGTGGGTGGCGCGCCCACCCCCCTGGGGCGTGCCCTCCTGCCTCGTGGCTTCCTCGCTGCTTCCTTGACGTCCACTCCAAGTCACCTGGATTGCGTTTGTTCCAAAAAAGATCCTCGCGAAGGTTTCATTCCATTTGGATTCCGTTTGATATTCCTTTTCTGCGAAACACTGAAATAGGCAAAAAAATAGCAATTTGCACTAGGCCATCGGTTAATAGGAAAGTCCCAAAAATAATATATAAAGGTATATTAAAGCCCATTAAACATCCAAAACAGATAATATAATAGCATGGAACAATCAAAAATTATAGATACGTTGGACACGTATCACCGCTGACGTCGGCGCTTTGGTTGTATCTCAGGAGGTTTATCCTCGACTGGATTCTTCTCGTTATCGCCGTTACCCTCTTTGGGTGTATCCACCATGTACACGTCATATGAAGCGGTGGCCGTCCAGTGTCCGGTAAACGGCGGGTTTTCGGCCTGCTCCTCTCCGACATCGTCGTCCATACCGTCGATGTCTTCGGAGCCGTAGTCGAGCATGTCAGTTAATTCCTCGACAGTGGCTATAAAGTGGGTGGTGGGTGGGACGTAAAATTCCCCGGTCTCAGCCCCTAGTCCGGGCAGGGCGTAGTTCAGACATTGCTCCTCTGTAATGACGAGGGATCGCATCAAGTCCAGAGCCTCGCTTAAATGTGAGGTTTGGCCAGAGAGAAGAGAGTCCGTGGAGTATGGCGGGAAGGAGACTCCTTGGCCGAGCTCACACGATGCTGACTCCGAGGGTTTGGAGCCAATGTCCGGAGAAGAGTCCGGCTTCGTGACGGTTGCCAACGACACTACTTCCTCTGGCTCTCCCGTACTGGGCTTAGTAGCCACAGATAGTCCGGCGGGCTCAAGAATCCCGTCTTCGGACCCAGCGATGCGCTACGGCTCTACAGCCGGAGCGGAGGTTGGGGTCGTGAACCCTTGGAAGATCAAGTCTCCTCGGATATCAGCGACATAGTCCAGATTTCCAAAACTAATCTGGTGACCTGGGGCATAGCTGTCGATCTGCTCTAGATGGCCAAGCGAGTTGGCCCGCAGTGCGAAGCCGCCGAATAAGAAGATCTGTCCGGGGAGAAAAACCTCCCCCAAGGCGGCATTGTTGTAGGTGACTGATGGATCCATCGAACCTTCTGATGACGGCACAGTGGAACTCTCAATGAAAGCACCAATGTTGGTGTCAAAACCGGCGGATCTCGGGTAGGGGGTCCCGAACTGTGCGTCTAAGGTCGATGGTAACAGGAGACGGGGGACACAATGTTTACCCAGGTTCGGGCGCTCTTGATGGAGGTAATACCCTACTTCCTGCTTGATTGATCTTGATGAATATGAGGATTACAAGAGTTGATCTACCACGAGATCGTAATGGCTAAACCCTAGATGTATAGCCTGTATGATTGTGATTGCCTCTACAGACTGAACCCTCTGTTTTATATAGACACGGGAGGGGCCTAGGGTTGTACATAGTCGGTTTACAGAGGAAGGAATCTTTATATCCGAACGCCAAGCTTGCCTTCCACGCAAAGGAGAGTCCCATCCGGACACGGGAGGAAGTCTTTTGTCTTGTATCTTCATGGCCCATCAGTCCGGCCCACGTCACATAGGTTGGACGCCCGAGGACCCCTTAATCTAGGACTCCCTCAATCATATCATCTCTTGTGTCACAAGATTGTTCCCGATATACAAAATTCCTATCTTGGTTTATGCATTTTGCATAGTGGCCATAAAAAAAAGAGAATAAGCTTTTATGCAAAGAGAAAAACAAAGAGCTTGTAAGAAAAAGCCATAGCATTGCCACATTGCATATCATGCTACCATATTGATCATCTAGGATCATCATGTGTGAAACACCGGGAACCATACATAAATAACATACTTGGGATAGAAAGTTGATACATTTTGCATCTTATAGGTTGTGCACAAGTGTCGCATCCGCCTATTGAGAAATCGTGCTAGTGTCTCTCTAGAGTTGTGCAACACGAGCGTTTTCCGTGGATTCCACATTTTGTACTCATTCCTTGGTTGCACGACCCCATTTATCTATATGTGTGTGTGTTTCCGTGTGCCATTCATAGCTATTGGTCTACTTGTTTCACTTGCGAATTTGTGAGTCTCTTTCAACATTATTGACTCTTACTAACAATTGCATCAAATTTTTGTGCCAGTTTCCCTAACCAAGCCACTCCATAAGATTTACTTTGTAGGTGTGAGTGAGCAAGTCCGATACGAATTCCACTATTCTTTCATTTCACATTGAGTGAAACGGAATACATCCTCAACTTTCGGAAAAGGTAGCTTGGTATTGTTTATCACATTTCCTACTCACCTCTACTCGAGTCTTGTGATGGATAGGAAAAGCACATCTACTTCGGTCTACACCAACAACGACAAGTTTGACTCCACGAAAAACAACTTGGACGCCAAGATGGATGCTCAAATGGAGGAGATCAAAGCCCTCATCAGGTCCCACAAAGAGATCTTCCTCATCTTCGAGAAGACGCTCAAGTGCACATCCTTCCGAGCTACCATCTTCGGCAAGGTCACATCAGCATCGACACCACCACCAACGAGAACGTGAAGGTCAAGAGCTCAACAACAACTCCTGCTCAATGACTTCACCATCTACATTAGCATCTTCACCAAGCGACTTCAAGGCATCTTCTCCTTTAGACATTCAGCATCTTCGCCAACAAGAACCTCAAGAGAAGCTCCCCAAGCTCAAGTCCGCGATTTCCACGAGCTACTACAACCTCGACATGGACCACGAGCTTCCTTTCTATGGGTCTCAAGACCCCGAGGAGTATCTTGAGTGGGAGCGCAAGATGGACGACTACTTCAAGCTACTTCAAGTCCCTTCCGAAGATCAAGTGAAGTGCGCCACAAGTAACTTCCACGAGTAAGCGTCGACATGGTGGCTTCGTAGACCTGCAACAAGCTTCACCATGACTTGGCCCAAGATGAAGAAAGCGGTGAGGCGAGAGTTGTTGCCTTCCACCTACACGAAACATCTTCTACGCCAATTGGAGAACACCATACAAGGATCCAAGTCCACCAATGAGTACTTCAAGGAGATGAACAAAGCCTTACGACGAGCCGGTGTGCACGACCCCATTCGGTGAAGTTCCACTTCATGATGGGATTGAACAACGACATCTCCAAGACTATCTTCCTCGAGAACTACAAGTCCCTCGACGACAACTACATTAGTGCTCTTAAGGCGCAACAAGAACTCATTAAGGCCAAGGCTTCTCCACCCCAAGCACACTTCGCGACGACCAAGCTCCATGACAACGAGCATGAGGATAGTTCCACCAAGAGTCCAAGCCCGATGAGCTCCAAGACGACACTCCCAAGTTCAACTTCACCGCCATCCCTCTTTGTGGCATTGATTATGCCGTATCCCACGACTCTTTTTGAAGATGGTGCGGCGATGACCCACTACAAAAAAAAGACACATCCGTGACATTTTGGGCCGAACGAAAATCTTTTCTGTCATACTTATGACACTTCTATGACGATAATTGTGACAAAACCCGGTGTCATCATAGATGTGGTGGGGTCCTACTTCTATGACAAAAATCATGACAGAAAATGGGCTTTTCGTCTTGGGCGGGCCGGAGACGCAGCTGCATGACGTTCTTTGGGCCGTCCATGACGGAAAAAAACGTGGTAGAAGCGAGGGCGCGGAAAATATCAGGGAGTCCCCGGTTACGGTGGGTGGTCGGGGGGCCGAGCGATGCGCGTTTCTCTCATACGTACGCGCGTGTGTGCGAAGCGTTGGGCTCTAACTGAACCCGAGCGAGGCGTTGGGCTCTAACTGAACCCGAGCGATTGCATTGCAGGCTACGCGTTACTGAACCCGAGCGATCGATCGATGGCTGTTAACTGAACCCGATCGAGCGATTCCTTCACTACTGCTGCTAACTGAAGCCGATCGATGCTGACTCTAGATGAACAGTGAGCATTTGCTGGGGGGTTTGGATGAACAGTTCCCGGTGGGGGTGGATGAACAGGACCCCGTGGCGTTGCCTCTGGATGAACAGTGAGCGTTGCTGGGGGGTTTGGATGAACAGTTCCCGGTGGCGGTGGATGAACAGGACCCCGATCGTTCGAGCCGGTTGGGGCTGGATGAACAGGACCCCGTGGAGGGCAGGATGAACAGGACCACCCCGTGGAGGGCAGGATGAACAGGACCACCCCATGGAGGACAGGATGAACAGTAGACGGTGGAGGGCTGGATGAACAGTAGCCCGTGGAGGGGTGGTTGAACAGGAGCCCGTGGAGAGGGTTGGTTGAACAGTAGTCGGTGGAGTAGCGCGTGGTGGAGGCTGGATGAACAGGAGCCCGTGGATGAACAGTCGCAGGTGGAGGCTGGAGGAGGTCGATGGTGGATGAACAGTAGCCCGTGGAGGCTGGAGGGGATCGACGGTGGAGATGAACAGTATCCCGTGGAGTCCCGTTTTGTGGTACGCCACAGCCCTCCCGATGAACAGGACCCCCGTTTCGACCGTAGCGCTCCAACACAAGGCCGTTTCCTCCGTTTTGCGGTACGCCACACCCCTCCCGATCAACAGGACCCCCGTTTCGACCGTAGGAGGTCCGCTTCCTCCATTTTGCGGTACGCCAGACCCCTCCCGATGAACAGGATCCCGTTTCGAACGTGGCTGGTCGAACACAAGGCCGTTTCCTCCGTTCTGTGGTACGCCAGGCCTCGTTTCCATCGGTTGTTCCATCCAAGCCGGTTGGCTCCCACGCGTTCTGTTTCCTCCCGATGAACACGACGCATTCCGTTGCCTCCCCATGAACACGACGACGACGTTGTTTCTCCGTTCCGACCCAGCCATGTACACGAGCCCTGGCCGTACGTACGCGCGAGTAGGCGTTCGAGACCCCGCCCGTATGTACGTATGTGGCCGTATTTACTTTCTTGCACCCTGGCCGCTGTACGTACGTGTACATGCCACGTGCGCGCCTCTACTATGACACGTGCGCGCCTCTACATCGACCAGTATGTACGTACACGTTCGCGACCAGAATGACAACGCTACGTACGCTTCGACCAGGTGGGTCCCGACTGTCAGGCACTTGCATGCGAAGATGTAGCTGGTGGGTCCCAGCAGTCAGGGGGGCGAATCGTTTTTTTTGTTTTTACCCGGACGCACTTCCTTGCGTGCGAAGATGTAGCTGGTGGGTCCCAGCAGTCAGGGGGAAACGTTTTTTTGCGAAATACGGTGGCTCGTCTGGTGGGTCCCCGCTGTCAGGTGGAGGAATAATTATTTTGCGCGTAATAAGGAGGCACTTCCTGGCTGCGGCCATGGACCCAGCTGTCAGCCTCTCCACGTACAGTCCACGTCTGATGGAAACCGTTCCTTGACCACGTTGACCACGCCGCGCCGAGAGCACCAGGGCGGTGGACGACGGCGAGGCCTAGGAAGGGGACGACGCGGAGCCGGGGAAGACGCGACAGTGGTAGCCCGCGCGGAGAGGAGTACGAGGGTTCACTGGTTCGACTGCGGTGTGAGGCTGCCGTCGCCGCAGGGCCTGGCCAGCAGTGGGAATAGTAGGGGGCGGTGAGGCCTCCGCGGCTGCACAGGCAGCCACGGGAGGCAGGAGCATGTGGCACGACCGGCGCTGCTTTGGGCGGCTGCAGCAACAAGACCAGAGGTTGAAGAAGCACTACGGCCGTTGGATGGACATCGTACGGTCACTGGAGCTAGAATCGTGCATATTGACTAAGTTGACAAAGCCCTCCGTCCCCGTCAACTTAGTAGGCCCACAAGTCAGCCTGCCACTATACTGGGTCCCAGCTAGTAGGGGGGTATTCATTTTTTGTGCGTAATAAGGAGGCACTTCCTTGCATGCGAAGATATAGCTGGTGGGTCCAAGCTGTCAGCGACGGTAACGTTTTTTTCGTGAAATACAGAGGCCTTTTCGGTGGGTCCCAGATGTCAGGTGGAGGAATCATTATTTTGTGCGGAATAAGGAGGCATTTCCTTGCGTGCGGCCGTGGACCCAGCTGTCAGCCTCTCCACGTACAGTCCACTTCAGATGCATGTCAGCCGTGGACCCAACTGTCAGCCTCTCCACGTACAGTCCACTTCCGATGGATGTAGTTCATTGACCACGTTGACCAGGCCGCGCCGAGAGCACAAGGGTGGTGGACGACGGCGAGGCCTAGGAAGGGAATGACACAGAGGCAGGGAACACTCGGCCGTTGTTTCCCACGCGGAGGGGAGTACGACTATACGAGGGTTTACTGGTTCGTCTGCCGTCGCCGGAGAATAACAGCTGGTGTGGGTGAGTAGAGGGATGGCTAGGCCAGCGATGGGAGTACGGTGGGGCGGTGAGGCCTGCGCGGCAGTATAGCCGGCCGCGGGAGGAGGGAGCAGGCAGTCCCGCCGGCGCTTGTTTGAGCAGCTGGAGCAGGAAAAGCAGAGATTGAAGAAGCACGACAGCCGTTGGATGGACAACCAACAGTCCTGCTCTCGTGTGCATTATTTCTAATAATGTACAGCCCATTTGCTAATTCTTAAGAATTTTTTTGGAGCCCATCTTCTTTTTGTTAGCATTACACCCCATATTGTGGCCACGGTTAAAAAATATACGAATTTTTTGCATATTTCGGTGCGGTCAACTGTTTTTAATCCATAAATATCGATTCACATTCAAACTGTTTTGAAAAATAATTTATATAAATATAAAATCCAAATAATTGTCCACGCATAAAAATCAATGGAATTTAAAATCTTGTAATGAAAAAAATTGAAACTAATTCCCGGTTTGATGTGTTTTAAAAATGTACAGCCCATTTCTGGGCAAACCGAATGAAACTCTCCTCGTCTTGAAAGATTTGCAGCCCAGCAGGGCTGATAAAGCAAGTAGGCCTCGTTTGGGTATTTCTTTAAAAAAATAGAACTGGGCTAGCCATTTTCAGCAAGAAAAAAACACAACTGGGCTCATGATGTGGTAAACATAAATAAAACCCTGGCTAGACGGGCCACAGCCCCCGCACAGCCCCGTTGTTACCCTGATCCGTCGCTAAAACTAGTATAAATAACAACTGCTTGTTCCTCAAAAAAAACTGCGCGACCTGCTGGGTCCCTGGTGTCAGCCGCTCGTAGTGTAATTCTCTCGTTTATTGACTACGTTGACAATGGCGTGAGCCCCAGATGTCCAACCATTAGGAGGAACCATATTTTTGGGCTTGTAATATAGAGGCACTTGCTTGCGTACTGCCATGACGCTGGTGGGTCCCTACTGTCATCCTCTCCACGTATAGTCATCTCCTTGTTCCTCTCGGTTGTTGACGACGTTGACAACGCAAGAGGGCGGCGCACCGCGCACTGCGAGCGAACCAAGGCCGCAAGGCGGAGGACGACGGCAAGGCCTCGGACCGAATGAACAGGAGCCGTGGAAGATGCGCCGGTCCAGTCGCAGGCGGAGGGGAGTACGAGGGTTGACTGGTTCGGGTGCGGGTGCGTGTTGGGGCTGACGTCGCCGGAGAATAACAGGACATGTGGGGGAATAGAGGGAGGGACTGGCCAACGTTGGAGGGTACGTACGGTAGGGCGGCGGAGGCACTGCCAGCCATGGGAGGCGGGAGCAGGCGGAGCCGACGGGGTGGTTTGGTTTGGTTGGCTGGAGGAAGAAGAAGACCGAAGATAGAAGATACACGACAGATGTTGGATGTCAATCCAACGGCTGGTAGGCAGAATCATTTGTTGACTGGCTAGTAAGTCGACACCACCTTGGATAGCCTATTTCCTCGCGGGTCCCAAATGTCAGAATCCAAATCTGCCACGGTCATGCAGCCCTTCCTATGAAAATTTACAGCCCATTTGATGTGCTAATTGGAAATAAGTTTGTGGGTGCTGGTAGGGGCTAATCACTTGGCTTCTGTTAATTGTTCATTAGGTTTACAAAAAAACCCAGGTTGAAGAGGGCAACAACATCTAACTCCAGCACTGTTTTTGGCAGTCACAATCAGATGGATCGGTCAGGTCCATAGAATGAACATCCTGGGTCGTAAAATTTACTGGATTATGACCACAATATGTTGTAAATAGAAGCTCGGCACGTTCAGAAGCTCTTTCGCCCACCTGAAACTCCTTTTTTTTGCTCTTCCACATACCCATCCATCAAAACCATGCTGCTGATAAACATAAGGCTGATGGACAATAGTAACCTCGCATTCAGCAAGAAGAATGTGACAAATCTAGTGTTTGCACGGTTGGCTACATATCGTTCTAGCGTTATTGTCTTCAATCGAATCTCATGAGAAGTGAGAAAATCCCGATGCTTACGAGTCCACCAATTGGTTATAACTTTCTTACCCCGTCCTGTTGCCTAAATAGACAGGAAGATTGAAAACAGTTAAGGTTTAAAAAAAACGAGTGTCGAAAGAGCAACAACTGAACGGTTAATTCTAGTACACTATATGCGGGCTTCCAATGTGCGTGAAATTATCACCTTTATATACAACTTCTCCAGACATGGAAAGCATTGCAGCAAGCCAATAATCTTGTTCACATCAAAACTATTCATTTGGATATATAAGATCTTGACAGAATCCAGCACCATTGATAGGCCATCCATGGAGAAACTCTTCATTGAGCATAGAACATAATATTAGTACAAAATGTGTACTCCAAGATGACATAACTTATGCGCAGAAATTTAAAATGCAGCTTATGGTTACAAGTGTAGATGATAATGTAAAGTACCTGAAGAACTGTGGAGCCAAACACCATATTGAAATGAGCACAGAGATCATGTATTACACCCAAGGTCTCCAGTTTAGGCGCAGAGAGGACGGTTATTTGCAACGGTGAATAAC
Source organism: Triticum aestivum (assembly GCF_018294505.1). Classification (NCBI taxonomy): domain Eukaryota; kingdom Viridiplantae; phylum Streptophyta; class Magnoliopsida; order Poales; family Poaceae; genus Triticum; species Triticum aestivum. Next base: position 287,408,424 of record NC_057811.1, read on the forward strand.
TAGAATCAATGATCAACCTTTGAAGTGAAGGGGCATCTTGGATGATGAGCTGCCTTCCGTCAAAACAAATTCCAATTCTTACAAGGTTAGGCGACTTTATTTGGAGACAACCGATTCTAACTGTGAAAACAAGCACCAAGCACTCCAGGGCAGGGCAACTGGAGTGGATGATGCTGTGCAATGAGGCCTCCGATATACGAACCCGCACAAGTGAAAGTTTCTTCAGAAATGGGAGTCGAAGGTTTAGTATCAGATTGTCTGGTAGGTCGCACAGTGCAAAGGTGGCGGTGTGGAGAGAGGAGGAAAACCGCGAGATGGACATCGGTGCTGAGGGCACAAGAAGATGGCGTTCGGTATCTGGTAGGTGATTTCCAGGGGAATAGTAGAACTCAAGCAGCTGTAGTTCTGTGAATTCAGGGGATTTCAGCCAGGCGTCCACCGTGCAAGGCATGGTATGCTTGCTCAGGTAGCATGATGGGATGCAGAGGCTTTGAATGGAGCCCTAGTGGGAGGAGATGATGGCTCTAGGGATTTCAAAATCATTGAAGAGAGATAGCTAACGATAGTCGAGATTAAGGGGCACGGCGCGCCATAGAGGGAGCCACCGAATTGAGAGGACTTGGGTGCGGCACCAATCCTTGGTGGGGAGAAGCGAGATGATCTCCCCAAGGACGGCGTCCGGGAGATCGCTGATGCGGTCCACCCGAGATTCTACGGGTTCCTGGGATCCGGTGGGGGCGGGGTCGCCGCTTCTCCCCGCGCTGCCGGGTGCGGGATCTACAACAGGCGTCGCCGCTGGCGGGAGCCTCATCTTCTTGGCACTAGGGTCAGCCGACTCCATTTTCCTCGAGGGCGTCGCGTCGCGCTCACGGATTTGAGCAGAGTAACGAATGACGAGCCTAGTTGTAGTGCGAGTGAAGAAGAAGGGGAGCTGGGGTTTTTCTGTAGTAGTGAGGAAGAAGGGGAGCTGGGGTTTTCTGTAGGAGTGAGGTGAGGAATTTGGGGGTACGAGTGGAGCGAGCTGACGTGAGGTGGGTGGGAGTGAGGAGGAAGAAGAACACCCAGGTTTTTTTGGGGGGCGGTGTGCTGGGTGTGGGTAGCGCCTCTCATTCAGTAAATATATGGACTTTTGAATTGATTTTACTATTTACTAGGGTGGATGGGCTGTTTTGTCTTGGGCCCAGAGAAACAATTACTACTAGTACAGTGGAGACACTCTACAGCTACCCAGAAAAACAATTACTACTAGTACAGTGGATACAATACCGCTTCTGGCTCCTCCTAGGTCATCGAAACGTCTCCCTCTACTGAATGTCGTTATACTTTTGTTCACCGACATGCGGGCCATGCAGCGCGCGGGCCCAAATGCCATCCACCAAATTAGAAGGCAGTATGCAGGCGGAGAGTCACCCCGGTCGTAGCGCGGCAATAACGAGCCGTCGTATCACAAAACCCCACCTCCCCGCAGTCTAAGTTTGACGGACGAAGCAACCATCATTTCACTCTTCGCTGAATCCCCTTCTCCCTCACCGTCTTCAAGAAAGGCAACACTCGCATCTGCCACTGTTCTTCTCTCCCAACGAAGGGAAGGTAAGCGGATCCGTGATGTTGGTATATTTTCGTTCAGAGAAAAAAAAGAACTTTTGCAAAGCAGTAACCGATCCTCACTCTCTTTTTTGTTTCATTGTCATTGCGATTGTGTTTTCCTTTCAGTGGTCTCCTAGTATTCGTCAGTTTCATGATGGACCAAGGAGAACCAGGCAAAGATCTGCCGATATTGGAGCAGACGCGGGAGGCTGATCCCCACGAGACAGAGAGCTCCAAGAAGATGGAGGCAGCCACCGAGCCGACCCCAGATACGCTCACGGCCACTACTGAGATGGTCAACGCCCCGTTTGAGGTTACAGCCCCCGTGGCACTGCAGGAGCAGTTTTCCCCCTTCGAGGATGTGTCCCCCCCCCCCCGCTGAGCTGCCCAAGGTGATTTTCTTCTTTGCCGATCTCGATTGTGGTTTTTCATCTAAGTATGTGGTGATGAATAATGCAAAATTTTATTAGCTTCGATGCCATGCTATACATAGTGGTTTAAATAACTTGTGTTTCTTATGCTGGAAAGTAATTCAGAATTTGTTTCTGTTTCAATTAGAGCCCTGATGCAGACAAGGATTGTGTGGTTGTACATGTCACTCGCTATGAGGCGGATGACCTGAATATACGCACTGGGAAAACAGAGTTTTTAGGCTGTTGGATCCTGGAAGCCATTTGCGCTTATACCAATGAAGAGTTGTATTCCAGCCTCACTGTTGTCAGGCGTGTTGTCCAGGGTGTACTGAAGCACAAGAAGTTCAAAGCTACTCCTTCGTTTGTGAGGCATACTGTTCTTGTCAAGCTTACGCAGGAAGATGACGTGGCATGCCTCCACAAACAAGTTTATGAGTGGCAAGGCCACAAGGTTTTCTTCATGAAGGTTCACAGGATTGAGCTGCTGCCGGACGTCCTCGATGATGTTCATGGCAAGGTCCGTCTTGTGTCCAGCCCAAATTAGATATAGGCATGAAATACTTGCCCCAGCTAGTGTTTAATAGTAGTTTGGATTCTGTCTAATTATCCGAACCTTGCCTGTTATCGAGCCCTCTGGGGCTAGTACTCTGTTTGAATCCGTCTATGGGAACTGCTGCTACTTTTGTGTGCCCGTGAATCATCGTAATTGTTGCCGAAACAGATGCGTCCTCACTAGTTTTATCATACGAGCAGTGTGTGTTTTGATGAAATAGAGTACTCGTTCGAGAACTGTGCGCCGACGTATACATAAGTACTTGTAAACACTGTTGGTGCTACCCCACTTGTAAGCAGTTGTGCAAAACACGGCACATTGGCTCAGCTCGCTTCAACACTCGGCTATCGACCAGCTAACAATCAACAATCTGCTGTCTGACATATAAGCAACTATGTATCTTGTTACAGTGGTTCATGCAGTTAACTGAGGCCACAATGTAAATTCCAAACGTTCACACGCTAGTCCAGCGTTCATGTGGAACACTCACATTAAACTCGGCTTCATAAAAAACTTGAAAAGCATAAGTTAAGCAATTTTATACATCTCAATGATTCATAGAACATAACAAACATATACTAGTTAATAGCAAAAGACAAAGTTGTGAGAAGGTTTACAAATCAGGAAAAAACAAGCAAGGCTTCTCTGAGCAAAGGGCCTCCCGGCAGGCTTAAATTTCCTGGAGTTCACTCTGGTTTTTTCTTGTTGCCACCATCCAGGGTTAGGTTCTCTCATTCCAGAATAACCAATTATAATTGTGTTCTCAGCTGGAATGCTGAACTGAACCATGCAGTGTACTGACCAGCTGAAAGTCTTGTGCATTCCACTAAATTTAAGCGCCGCTATTTGCAGAAATAAGCAGACCACAATGCCTCTTGTCCGCGCACCTGTCCCAAAAACCTCCGTGCAGCCGTGCCAGCTTGTCCTCGGTCCATGGATGAACTGGAGGAAAGTGCATTCCGGACTAGGATGCAGATGTTTTCGCTCGTCCCTGCACTGCAATCAGGAAGTAAAACGTATGAATCAGCTTCTTTTAGATTGCGTTGGTCATTCTACCTAGTAACTACCAATGTAGGAATACCTGGAAGACGGGTGGTTAGACGACGGCAACGAGGGATAGCCATCTCATTTTGCGCAGTTCTACTAAAACTGAGGTGTGTGCTTTTGATTGCGCGGATAGAAACGATACGGAGACAGACATCCCGAAACGATATGGAGACAGACATCCCTGTTTGCGCAAATACGAAATACGGTTATTTAAACAGTGACAGATATTTGCAGTGGCGTATGATTAACAGCAGCATCTATTGTGTTATAATTGGCACTAGATTGACAGTATGAAAGTGTCCTTAAGTAAGTAGCATCACATCACATCAACACTGCCACTAGATTAACATGCAGAACAATAGCATTAGTATTACTGTCATGAGAGTAGCACATGGTCAGTAAATGTGCAATCAAATTTGTGCAGTTCCACTGGGATGAAGCAATGTTAGCGGTGTGAGATTTAAGTGTAACTGCAAAAACACAATTCATGGGAAATAAAGCAAGACGGAAGCACTTCATAAAATGGTGGTGGCATTGCTTCAATTTATCGACGGCACTAGACCATTACTTATAGTGACATTAGGTGGCATTGCTTAATGCTTCATGTGATTTTACATTAACGGTAGCGATATGGGCGTAGGGACAGCAGAGGCATAAAGTGGTGAGGCAGATGTGGTTGCCGAGAGCGGCAAACACTCAGGCAGCATGTCTGCATTTGTCCCATTTTTTATCTCCTCGGCGACATTTTCCTATGTGAGCACAGGAAATCTAGACCTGCTCATTCTCATTTGCGTTGTCCCCCAACACCCGTCACTTTCTTTCCTTTTTCAACCAAGAGATAGGTCCACTTCCCCCCACCCTTCGCCATCCACCATGCTTTCTTCGTCTTTTCAACCAAGAGACCGGTTGGGTAGCCAGTATCTACTACTTTCCCCCGTTTCCTCTTAGAACCAAGTCCTAGATTCATGCTACAGCTTTCCCACTTTCTTCCCTGTTTGAACCAACTCTTATAGTCGACTGTATGAACTAGCTTTACCTCTAATAATAGTAAAAGTCTAGGTGGCTTTGGAACAGCGGACGGAAGTAGAAAAAGATCCACACGAAGCCAAGTGGGGAGCTGGGGCAGTAGAGCAAGGCAGGTTTCGAAGGAATATATACCTGAGGGTCGTCGGCATGTGGCAAAGACGGCGTCGGGAGGCCGCATCTTGGCCACAATACCGCAGGGAGGAAGAAGGGGTCGGAGGCCCTCCGGAGCCGGCGCTCTCTCGGAGAGAACGGCACGGCCGCCGATCGGGACGCGCGGGCAGCCGTTGGTCTCCTCCCTCGCCGCCGACGACAGCGTGAACGATGCACCTACACCCCTGCCCCGGTCGAGGTTGTCCGGCCGGATTTGTGACCAGCCGTGAGCTGAGAGAGAGTGTGGCCACCTATGTCTTGCTTAGATCTGGAGAGCATGAGAGAGTGAACGAGAGGAACCCTAGTAAAGCAAGCGCTAAGGCTCCTGCTTATATATGTAGTGGAGTGATTTTGTTGTACCAGCTTCAAAAAAATGCGCTCCTACGTGTACCCGCGAGTGGGTGTGAGAGAACTAGTGCGTGCGTGCACCGCTTCTCTTCGTGAGAGTACAATATACTATGCCCAAAGAACGTTCGCCACAAGAGTAATAGTATAAGTGTGTGACGTGTGAGCTAAAATAAAATGTGCGCGACGTCTTTTATTTTTTAGAAGTTCTGAGGGTAGGGTGTGAAGAGCACATATGTGTGTGACGTCTACCTGCAGATAGACTGTGGGTGCAAGAGGACTTGGGAGGGTGCGTGTGTGTGAGAGAGAGGGGGCACGTATCAATGCAATGCATGTGTCCGTAAATCATTATCCGACAAACGTTCGCCACAAGCCTTTTCCTGACGAACGCCGTAAGAACCGTTAGATCGGCATCCGACAGTGTCAGTTTTGCCATGTCATTTAACAGAACAGCCACTCCTCCTACACACAAATCTTCCACGTGAGTGTTAGCAACTGCCGCATGCTCCCTCCGTTCCAAAATGCAGTGCATATAGCTTTATTGAAAATTCGAACCTCGCAAACTTTTACCGAATTTTCGTGTACCAAATTGCACATGTAGAATACCCTGTATATATCATTTCATTCATCTTCGAGAGGTAACTATAAAGATGGGGGAGGAGTCTACAAAGAAAGACCATCGTATCACCTGCAGCAATTTCAACCATCCTTTGGTGTGGAGGAATATCATAGGAACTCTATATGATATGATTTTTATAGGATTTTTTCCTTTAGAGCCAATTGGTTCATAGGAATAGATTCATATACTCCACATTTCAAAGGAAATAAACATGATATCATTTCTATAGCTTTAGAGCCACTTGGTTCATATGAATGGATTCCTATACTCCCATAATTTCAAAGGAAAATAAACATTAGCGTATATTCAATAGAAAAGTTCCTATGATATGAACCAAATTACATCTCTTTTCTAATCCCTCCTCATAGGAATTGAGATACATGTCATCTCTAGATTCAATAGAAAAGTTCCTATGATGTCAACCAAATGACATCTCTTTTCCAATCCCTACTCATAGGAATTGAGATACTCCATGTCATCTCTTTCCCTACAACTTCCATGTATACATCTTATATTCCTAAATAGCTAGTACAACCCACTAGTAGCTTTTTTCCAAGACATGCAACTATGGCACAAGAACTATATAGTGTGTGAATAACTTGAAAGATGGTCGCTGGATGAAGCTAATCCGACAGTGCAGAGATGGCAAATCCGAGCACTACTGGCCGTTGGATATCATCAACATTCCACCAGATCTGCCACATGTACAATTTAGAAGACTCCATGGTTGAACTTAAGCATAATGCACAAACCTCAAAACACATGCACTTCTCCTTTGTTCTAGAATCTTCCGTATCATAATTGATTTTTTTCTAAATGAAATGCCATTATTTGTTTTTTACTTTATGCTTTACAATGCACAACCCCATGAATCTTAACATTTTTATAAAACTAATTGATTTTGAATGAGATGAACTATAAGAACTAAACGAACATCTACATCATGCATATATGACTCAAAGCTTTACATGCTATAGTGTGTATTTATTCATAATTTGGTTTCGAAATCTCATGCGTTCAATGCATGTGTACCTTACTAGTTTTGAGTAGAGTAGCAAATTTCACGCGGCCCCGGGTATATCAAAATGCAGGGCCCATGCATCATTGCCTTTCGGTCGAACCTACGTCCACAATTTTTTGTACGTACTATATCTCCACTGGTCCCCGAACCCAAAATGCTGCCTCGTTCCCCTAAAACCAAGCGGCCCACACATATTTAAGGCGTCGACTCGAACTCAATCCCTCTCCCGTTTACTACGACGTGGCCCCGCACGCCCTAGTAGTACTCCTACAAACCCTACCGCCGCACGCATCATCGGTTTTCTTCAAGAGGACGAGGGAGAAGCCGATTTGTAGTGGAGGCGCTTTCAAAAAAATGATCTGTAGTGGAGACCCCTACCCTAGGGTGCCCTAGGTAGCTGCCGCACGCATCATTGGTTTTCTCTTTTCTTTATGCTCTTGCGCCCTAGAGTGAAATGATGGTTGCTTCGTCCGTCCAGCTTAATGCGGGAAAGGTGGGGCTTTGTGATTTGACCCCTCATCGCTCATTTTCTACTACTGCGGCGCTACGACCGGGGTGCCTCCAATTCCAACCGCTGCTCCGAACTGTAATTTGGTGCATCGCACGTGGAACAAGACGGTGGATGAGCCACATGTCGGCCAAAGGGGTCCTGTTAAGTGTGTCGCCATTTCGTGTGCGGACTGACCCTGCTTGAGTCGCTACGCCAACACGACAGGTGCAGCCTACCACTTGGTTTTGCTCCTTGGTGAATCCCGACTATATTGATCTAAAAAGATACGTACTGAACTACCCTCTCCGTCTCGTTTTTTAGACGTCTCGGTTTATAGGGCGTGCACGTAGTTCTAGGTCATCCATTTGACTAACTAAATCTGAGTTACTATGTCACAAAAAGTATATCATTGGATTATTAAGCGGATGTAGTTTCTAAACATATACTGTTCATCACATATATAGCCAGTTAAATTCTCAACCTAGAACGACGTGCATGCCATGTAAACCGATACGGAGGAAGTATAGTAGTAAAAATGAGGTGATTTTACCGAGCGATCGGCGGGGGAGCATGGCCTGTCATGCGGTCCCACGTGTCATGATGTACCAAGGCGATGCGCGTGTCCCTCTTGAGGCAGAAGCAATACTACGTGGTTTGAGATGATGGCGAACCGAAGTGTGAAATAATGGTTGCTTCGTCCGTCTGGGAAGGTGCGGCATTGTGATTTGACGTCTCATTGCTCATTACTACTACTACTGGGGCGGTACGACTGGGGTGCGTCCCCCTGCTGTTCTGCACTGTTATTTGGTGCTTGACACGTCGACCCGGTTGCTATATGTCCCACATGTCGGCGACAGGAAGTACAGAATTCATGAAAGCGAGCGTCGACGGAGGAGTACAAGACACGGCTTGGGTTTTTGCTGCTTCGCGCGATCCATCGATACAAACCCGGACTAAAAAAGGCGAGGGCGGGTCTTTTCCCGCGCGGCAGGCAGGGGAGTTTGGCATAGTCTGTTCGAGGCAAGGAGGCAGGAAGGGAAACAAGCAAATAAAGGTTGAGCGACTTAGTTTTGGGAAAATCTGATTTTACGGAGTACGTACCCACTAGGGTTTATAGGGCTCATCTACAAAACATTCGTTTTTCCGTTTTATAAGTCTCAATTCTACTACTAGTAGTAGTACCATCACATGTTGGATTTCGAGGTGCGTTAGATCACCCGATGCAAGCAGTGTCAAGAGAAAACTCACCAATGCATGTAGAAGTTCATGGAAATTTAGTGGTCATTCATGCATTCGTTCTAATTAATGCCTCGGTAAACATAACTTCTTGAGAAAAACGAGCGTACTAATTACTTGTGCAAACTAGGAGTACGAAATTAATTCGACCACTCACCGTCTACCTTGGTTGGAGAGATTTTGAAATTGAGCCATAAACTGGAAAGGAGGGAGTAGTAACTTTTGTCTCGATTACTATTTGTGGCCTTGTATAGATGCAAAATGTATTTTTTTATAGTGGCCTTGTATAAGTAAATGGAGGGAGTACTAAAGGACATATATATTCCAAACAATATGATAATCTCTCTAACCAAGGTAGTAGGGACGAGGAGTAAACGGAGGGAGTACTAGTAAAATTTTCTCCTCGTCCTGCGAGCCACCGCGCGCGTGGGCGAGGGAGCGGGCGTAAGGCGTAGTAAGCAAGCTTCACCTCATCCTGCGAGCCACCGCGCCCGTGGGCGGGGGAGACGGCGTACTAAGCAAGCTTCTCCTCGTTCTGCGAGTTGACGGGACACATCAAAAGTACTCCAGTGTATAGAGCCTTGCCTCTAAGGTAGGCCCCACATGGTTTGCCTCTTTTTTAACATAACGCGTCAAGTCGCAATTTGTTTGTTCACCCGTGGTAGACGATCCTCCCTCCATCTAGTGGACAACCAGTACACGTGTCAAGTTACCACGTGGGCTGCCTTTTCGTACAGAAATGAGCTCCACCGTGTACCCGCGCGGGTGTGGTTGGGAAAGAGACGGGAGTACGTGCGCCGTGCGTGCACCTCTTCTCTACGTGCACGTCCCCCACCTACGTGGGTGTGTGTGAGAGGGACTATAGAGATACAAACCTAGACATAAAGACCGCTACAAACATCAATGTTCTGCTTATCACAGATAAGATTGATTAATACCCGTAACAATCCATGTCCTTAACAAAGGGTGCATGCACGTATAGGTTGAGCGTGTGTCTTGCGTCGTGTGTTGTGTGCATGCAGGCGTGCGAGTGTTGCGTGCGTGCAAGGGTACGTTTCAGTGTTGCATGCATGTGTGCGTACGTGCGTGTGTTCGTGAGTGCATGTGTACGCGTCAGTGTTGCACGCCTGCATGCGTGCGTGTGTTCGTTATGTGTACGTGTCAGTGTTGCACGCCTGCATGCGTGCGTGTCTTGCGTGCGTGCATGTGTACGTGCGGGGTGAGGCTACACGTCAGTCGACTGACTTTTTCATCTCTGGTCATTAGATTTTCCAGCCGTTGGATACGAAATCAAGGGCCTGCAGTTTATCATCAAACTCCACCCCCTGAGCCGCCAGCCACCACCGGCCGAACCGCCGGCCCCCGCCCCCCGCGGCCGGCCCGCGCCGCCACGCCGCCCCGCCCGCCCCGAAACCACTCCTCACCGCCGGTCCGCCGCCGCACCGGCCATCCCTCTAGGCCCCCCCGCGCCGAGCTTTTTCTCCGGCGATCCCCACCCCACCGCCCAATCAACGCGCCCCCCACCGCCGGCGACTGCCAACCAGAGGTCTCACGACTTCGAGTACCCACCGACCACTAATTTATTACCATTTCTGTCCTTCATATACGCGCTGACGGGTGGGCCCTATGGTAATGTGCGCTGCTGAATGTGGACCGTTTGACTGGTCAATTGATCGTGTCATCAACAAATTACGGAGCTGTATGGTGAGCCAGTGACCGTATGATCACCCTAAAATGTACTCCGTATTTTATTAACACAGTACAGACTCAAACTACCATTTCTTTCTTTCATATACGGGCTGACAGGTGGGCCCCACGGTTACGCGCCCCGATGGTGCAACACTAGTTGCGCCACGTGGAACGTTTGACTGGTCAATTGATTGTGTCATCAACAAAATACGGAGTTGTACGGGTGAGCCAGTGACCGTATAATCATGACATGTATTTTTTTAACACGGTACAGACGCAAGGGCTCATATATACGCGCAAGCACTCACCGCTATAAGCGCACACACGCAAACCCTACCCCTATGAGCACCTTCGAGAGAGTGGGCCAGCATATGATCTTGAGATTTTACGAAGTCACCATAGGTGCCTCGTAGTCGAGTGGAACGTCTCCTCCCACTGAACGCACATCGCCGGAAAATACTGAAATTAACCCAGGATAAATGCGAGCACCTGGACTTTAACCCTGGTGGGCTCGAGAAACCACTGTCCTCCTAACCATCCAACCACATGTTGGTTAGCACGACAAAATGTATGTGGTGACCGTGATGAGCTTATTCTGAAGTCCAGTGACCATATCGTGCTTTCGCTTCAAATACAATGACTGTAAGTGTCGTCAACAAAATACGGAGCACGCATCAAATGCAAAGTCCGTCAGTGTCATCAAGAAAATACGGAGACGTATCGTGAGCTAGATACCGTATGATCACCACGAGAATGTATACGGTGACCGTAATGAGCATATTCTGAACTCCAGTGACCGTATAGTGCTTTAGCTTGAAATACAGTGACCGTCATGCGTGAATGTGTCGTGGGCATGCATACTTTTAGAGGGCCGAGAGATAGTTTGTGTGCGTACGTGAAAGTGGTGTAGAAAGAGGGGATGTCCGGTGGAGACAAGGAGAGATATGCCCTTCGTTTCTCTTTCCCGTGACTAATATTTTAGGAGAATATATAAACATTCACAATGCAGAACAAATATTTTTGGATGCACCATGCAATTAACTTTCATGTATAACATTGTACTATTGTATATGCTTATTTTCTTAGTGGCCGATTGCGTGTGTGGTGTGGTGGGCACATCATTTCTAGTTGTGGTGGGTCAACATGAGGACTCATGGGTCGGTTCCATCCTGCGCCACATAGGTTGGATCGAGACGCGTTATACGAAGACCCATGTGGAGGACTCGGCGTACAACACGAAGCTAGCTACCAGAGTCGCGGAGGACTCTATCCCCACTGGTGATAAGCCGACTATATATGATTTGTAACCCTAGGCCCCCAGTATGTTATAGAAGCTTGGGGGCTAGTTCGTCGATAGTATACACACACGCACAATGCCTGGTATTCACGTGTACTTTGTACACACCCCTATCACTAATATACAGTACCAGGAGTAGGCTTTTTCCTCAACTGCAAGGGTCCGAACTGGGTAAAACTTTGCCTCGTATTACCATCCAGCCTAACAGTCAGGGATATCCTACCGAATGATATGATGGAATCATATCTGCTAACTACTAAGAGAGAGGTGTGTCTGGGGGGGGGCAATGTGTGCGAGAGAGGCCTAAAGATAATGTGCGTGCGGGAGACACGTAGGCACATATATGTGCGTATAGAGGGCTAGTAGAGACCGTGCGTGTGTATATATGCATGTGAGAGAAATAGTGTTTTCCAACTGAGATTAGTGAAAAGAGTGGTACATAGTAGTCAGAAAGAGAGAGAGAGATACAGAGAGAGCATGTGCGTGAGACTCCCCGACACCCCGAGAGAGATTGTGAGCATGTGTGAAAGAGAAATGCCGATGCATATAAAGTGTGTGCACTTATGCGGTAGATAGAGAGATATATAGCGCGTTTGTGAGAACGGGCCGAGGCATAGTGCATCTACGTGTAAAAGGCGGTTCTACGCATTAAATTAAAATATAAATGGCATTATTATTTTTGGATGAGATCATGAATTTTGCAAATTGCGTATGGACGAAAATCGGTCTATCAGACACCCATACTCTATTGAATTCTAGCATGTGCATGTGTTTATTTCATATTATCGATCCATAGAGTGAGAGCGGTTTGAAATACAGGCAATGGATGCTTTTGCAATTCATATATAAACATTAATTAGTGCACTCCATGTTGTTAGTGTGAAGCACTTTATACATTTGTCACTTGCATGGATACATTCCAAATTGCTAGCTACGAAATAGAATACATGTCGAATTCAACATAAAGGGGGTTTCGAAGATTCGAATTCATAGGAAGTGCATTCATCTATTTGAACCCGAGATAATGGCATTTGTAAATCAGATGTAAAAGGGGGCATCAATCTTTGTTGTGCGTTTGAACATGCTATATATATTCATACGCATGTCTAACTTTTTTTTGCAACCAAGGAGATTATATCTGGAACCATGCATGAACTGAGGTAAGTTGCATATTTTTTAATATATACTCGTGTACAATGTATATTCAAATGTACCACCTCCATTCCAAAATAATCGTAGCTTTAGGATTTTCAAGAGTAAAGATTTGTGAAGTTTGACAAATCCTGAATGTTCAATTCAAGAGAACCAAAAACGTTAATGCTTCTGCTCCCAAATATTGAACGAAGCGCCAAATAGGCCTCTGGTCACCCGAAACCGCGCGAGACTAATGTTTGGTGGTAGGAAATTACTGTCCTGACTCTGGCCCGTGTAGCCTATCGGCCCGATGTCCAAAGGTCCAAACCGGGGTAGGTTTGTAACTTCACCAAGACGCCAGTCTCAACCGCCTCCGAGAAGCATTCATACGCCGTGGGCGCCTAAACACCCATGCGCTCGGCCGAAATCTATCCCGCCCACATTTGGGACACCTGAGATTACTGTCCTACCCCCAACCCGCAATATGTCCGAAATTTTAGATGGGGCAAAGTTTGTAACTTTCCCCAAATTTCAAACAAGCGCGTCCCAAACCGAAACATTCTTCCCCTTAGTTCCCCGCATCCCTCTGTTTCCCCATTCATACTCCGTGGGCGCCAAAACGCCCTCTCCACCAGACGCGAAACCCCAGCCTCCTCCGTCCTCCACCCCATAGCGCCCAATCCACCGCCGCCCTCCTCCATCACGCCGGAGCAGGTACCGCGACGCCGTCGTCCAACGCAACCGCAACGCCCTCCAGGACTTAGCAGCTGAAGCCGATGTAGAGCTGCCTCCACGACGCCGACGCCGACGTGCGCCGTACTAGAACTACTCCGACCACGCCGTCCTGCGCCTCACAGCCACCGCTCCACTGTCGCAACCGTCCACCGCACCGGAGCTGTTCCCGCTACGCCGTCGTTCGCCGCCTCGGATCTGCTTCCCCGCCGCCGACAGACGGCCACCGCACCACACTCAACGTCTTGGCCATGGGTTCGTCCAAGGCTGCACCGTCCTCCACAACTTCTCGTTTCCAGCGAACCACAAGAAGATCGTTGGAAAAACAGAAGGAGGACACAACACTGCCAGCAGAAAGAGGTAATCCTCTTCCCTTATTCGTGCAAACCTTACGTCTCTGCTCACACCGTATTCATCCCACGAAAGAAACTAGTTGAGCGCTTCTTACTGCATCTTCTTCGTGATACTAAATGCACAAGGTTTCCTCCCTTTACTATTTCACCTTTGCTAGAGGTCAGTAGCCCGCCTGGATTTCAATTCAGTGTCAGTCGAACCGCAATTAAAAGAAGCAGCACCCAGCTTAGGCGCACGGAGCACCTAGTCCGCTGTTCGCCGGGGAAGCGGCGCATCGGTGTCTATCATAGGGGTGTGGGGCGCACGAGCTGCTTGCGCCCGATCTGGAGGTCGGCGGGGCTTGAATGGATTGCCGGGGGCGGTGCCAAGCACGGCGGTGCGGTGAGGTCGAGGGGAGGGCGCAGGCAGGGGACTGGGCCGGTGGTCGCTGCCGTTTCGAGGAAGATCATCAACACTGACTGGATGGAGGTAGATGAAGGCGATCTGCCCGTTCTTTGTACATCGGACGGTGCATAAAAAATGGACCGACCTATTTTTTTCAGTCGAATGTTATTTCATAGAATCCTGTAGTAATTTAGTGTGCCATGCATGTTGTAGAGCTATCATATGTCTCCCATCATTTATTTCTCACCGACCTGCTATCTGCTACCTTTACACTGTACTAATTGTGCACACACTTCACCCATACTCACACTAGTTTTTTTATGCATGGGTATTTCAGACTCTGACGCAGTGTTGATGAATGCTGAAAAGAAAAGACAGAAGTCGCTCCAGTGTAATTCGAAGATAAGCACTAAGCGTTTCAGCGCTCTAAAGGATGCAGTGTCAGCAGTTGGAGACAGTAAATGTAGCTCTGCAGTTGATGATCTCAATTGCCACACACAACCATCCCAGGTGCTTCCTTTAACTTCGCGTTGTCAAATGTGGTTGCATGTTGCATATGGTGTCTAGCTTGTATTGCTTCCAATTTGGTTAAATTGCATCTGCTTACTTTACACATTATACCTTTGATAATGACATGCCTTCCTGTTTTTGATACATACTACATAAGTCTATTAACCATGTTCATACATCAAACTAATGCTCTTTTGTATCCCTCGTCAATAACTTATGATGAGACAGTCACCCGGGTGGGTTACTGTGAGACGCCATACTCGTTTAAAGAGTGGAGTGTCATCCTCCCCACATGATTCTCAAGAAACAGCAAGGCTAAATGAAGATAGTCAACGTAGCTCTCTAGTTGATGACCGCAATTCCCCCACACCACCATCACAGGTGCTTGCTCTAACTTCGCAGTGTGATATGTGGTTGCATGTTGCATACGGTGTCTAGCTTGTAATGCTTCTAATTAGGGTAAATTGCATCTACTTAGTTTACACATAATACCTGTGAATATGACATGCCTTCCTATTTTTGGTACACACTACATCTATGTGTTAACCTTGTTCTTACATGAAACTACCTCTCTTCTGTATCATGCATCAATCACTTACGATGAGTCACCTTTATTCATTGCATATTGCATATTATTTCTAGCCTGTTTCCATGTATTCCTTCTAATTTGGTCAAATACATTTGTTAGGGCACCCTTTTAATTTGGCAGAGTGATATAGGTTTCATCTTTCATATGGTTTCTAGCTTGCATTGATTCTAACAAGTTCAAGCACCTTTATACATCATACATGTCAATATGTCACGCCGTCCTGTTTTTCATACATATTCCATCCTCCTATCATGCGGCTGCCTTACATGAAAGTAGTGTTCGTCAGTATCATGCATCAATGAGTTCTGAAGAGCAAATTTTATTCCTTTTTCTTGTGGGTTTGACTTGACAAGGCAAAATCAAGAAAGAGGAAGGAAAAGAGGAAGGACGACGATGATGGTCGTCCTCTGCAGCCACGTAAATGGAGCATCTATACCGATTCTCCTTGTACTGATAGTGCATTACAAGGTCCAAGTCTCCGCTCCCCTACTCCACCATCCAAGGTGCTTGCTCTAACTTGGCAGTGTGATATCTGGTTGCATGTTGCATATGGTGTCTAGCTTGTATTGCTCCTAATTAGTGTAAACTGCATCTACTTAGCTTTCACATGATACGTGTGAATATGACACGCTTTCCTGTTTTTGGTACATACTATATCTGTCTATCACACCATGTTCTTACATGAAACTACTCTTATTGTGCATCCCGCATCAGTCACTTATGATGGAACACCTTTAATTTGGTAGTCTGATATTGGTTTGCGTCTTGAATATGATTTCTAGCATGTATTGCTTCTAGTTTGATGAACGCCACCTATGACGAGACAGTTTTAACTTGGCAGAGTGATATTGATTGCACCTTTCATATGGTGTCTAGTTTGCAGTGCTTATAATTTGTTGAAGTGCCTTCTGCTTAGTTACCACATCATAGGTGTGAATATGTCAAGCCGTCCATTTTTTCGTACATATTCCATCCTCGTATCATGACTTTGCCTTTCATCAGAGTAGTGTTCGTCAGTATCATGCATGAATGAGTTCTGAAGAGCGAATTATATTCCTTTTTCTTGTCGGTTTGACCTCACAATGCAAAATCAATAAAGCTGAAGGAAATTGGCAAGGCATTGGATGATGGTGGTCCTTCCGAGCAACTGAAACGGAGGTTCTCTACAGATTCTACTCCGCCATCCTCCCAACAAGATTCGCAAGACAACGCAAGGCTAGACAGTCAACGTAGCTGTGTAGATGATGAGCACATCTCCCCTACTCCACCATCACAGGTGCTTGCTCTAACTTGGCACTATTATATGTGGTTGCATGTTGCGTATGATGTCTAGCTTGTATTGCTTCTAACTTTGTTGAATTGCATCTGCTTACTTTACACATAATGCCTGTGAATATGACACGTGTTCCTGTTTCTAGAACATACGTGTACATGATGAGCACATCTCCCCTACTCCACCATCACACGTGCTTGCTCTAACTTGGAACTGTTATATGTGGTTGCGTTTTCCGTATGATGTCCAGTTTGTATTGCTTCTGATTATGTTGAATTGCATCTACGTAGCTTACAACTTATACCTGCAATGATCACTTACCCATAAGACACATTTTACTTGGGACTGTGATGTAGGTTGCATCTTGCATTGTCTTCTAGCTTGTAGTGCTTTTAATATCTTGAAATGGCACTTACGACGAGACACTTTTTACCTGATAGAGTGATATTGGCTGCATGTTCATATGGTGCCTATCTTTCATTTCTTCTAATTTTGTTGAAATGCCTTCCGCTTACTGTTTTTTCATACATATTCCATCCTCCTATCGTACGTGTGAATATGAAACGCTGTCTTTTTTTGTATATATTCCATCCTCCTATCCTGCGCTTGCCTTACATCAAAGTAGTGTTCGTCTGTATCATGCATCAACCAGTTATGCAGAGCTAATTTTATTCATCTTCTTGTGGTTTTGACTTCATAAGGCAATATCAGAAAATAGGAAGGAAAAGAGTAAGTTAGGGGATGTTGGTGGTCGTCCACACCGACGCAAACAGATACTCTCTAGATTTTCCACTGCTACTGCTAATGAAGTTGAAGTCCCAAGTCTACATGATGAGTTCATCTCCCGTACTCCATCGCAGGTGCTTGCTCTAAGTTGACTGTGTGATAATTGGTTTCATGTTGCATATGTTGTCTAGCCTGTATTTCTTCTATTTTGATTAAATTGCACCTGCTGAGTTCATACGTTATACATGTGCATATGACATGGCGTTCTGTGTCTAGAATACATTGCATCTATCTATCATACCATGTTCTTACATCAAAGTACTGCTATTGTGTATCCCGCATCAGTCACTCACTTCTATTTTGTTGAAAATCCTTCTGCTTAGTTTACACATCGTAGCTGTGAATATGTCATGCCGTCCTGTTTTCCTTACATATTCCATCCTCATACGGTTGTCTTACATCAAAGTATTGCTTGTCTCTATCATGCATCAATGAGTTCTGAAGAGCAATTTTATTCTTTTGTGTTGTGGGTACGGCTTGACATGGCAAAGTCAAAAAAGAGCAAGGAAAATAATATAGTAGGGAGTGGTGTTACTCATCGGGTGAAATGGAAAAGGATCGGCCATCCAGATTCTGCTGGTACTTATAGTGCAGTAGAAGGTCCAAGTCCACCGGCTAAATCTACAAACACAGTATCACCTGCTCCACCAGCTGCAGCATCCGCTTCAACTATACCAGCATCTCAACGAGTTACTCGTTCGTTTGCTCTGGAACTGGCCAGTTCCCAAGCTGCCTTCACACCTAACACTACTTCCGAAGCACTACTGACACAACAGGACTTGGCAAGATCAGATGAACCTCATGAGCATCAACACCAAGATGGTACCTGACCGAGTCAAGTTGCAGTTGCATGCTCCTTTATATGTACTCTCATAGTTTGATGTACACTAACACTTTCCATATTCGTTGTTGAACTAGCACCACGACGCAAGCGGAAACAGACATCAGGGATAATGCTTGACAAATTAACAAAATCTAAAGGAGGAAGAATGGAGATCCATTTTGAGGCAGGTTTAAAAAGGCCACGTGATGCTACAGAGTCGGCCAAGTTAGTATCAGAGGCAGCCGTTGCCGTTAGGTGTCATGCACGTATCCTCCCAACGTGGATCCAGTACAGGAATGAGAAAGCCAATACCCAGTTTAACACCTCCCTTGACCATTTATCCGTAAGTAATGTTATTCATCGCAATTAGTAATATTGTCTTGCTCTGTCCCAAACTTTCTAGCTTCCTCCTAATAAGACTCACACTCTTTTTTCAACAGATGAGGTTCAAGTTGGATCCGAAAGATGATGCAACAAAACAAGCATGCGCTCCTGTTTTTCAGTCTGCTCTGCGACAGTATTGGTACCACCTTAGAAAATCTCACTTTGAAGGCAAGGCTAACAATGAAATCGCCCAAACATCTCCAGTGGAATATATTACAGATGAAGACTGGACAGCCCTTGTTAAACACTGGTCTGATCCAAAGTATCAGGTAGGTTATATGTATTTGATCAGACCACATATTGAACTTATATTTATGTATGTGCCTTACAAGTGTATCTTCTTCTAGGCTAACTGTTTGAAGAACAAGACCAACCGTTCTAAAGTGAAATTCCAACAGACAACAGGATCTCATAGCTATATTGCACACTGCGAGGCTCTTGTAAATAGCTGCTACTTCCTTCTTTTTTCTGTGCCATATTATCGTATCTATATTGACTTGTTCCAAATACAGAGGAAAGCCTGTGCGGACCAAAAAGAACCTGAACCGAATGCAGTGCAAATCTTCAAGGATTGCCACACCAGCAAGATGAAGGGCATGAGCACACCAGTTCAAGCCGCTGTTGTAAGTCCTTACTCCTCCTGCCTTTGAATTGATTGGCACTATGATGTGTTCATTTAACTACTTGGTTTGCAGCCAATGTCAGTTACTCTGTTCACTTTTATACACAGTTGTCTTAACGTATCATTTCACCTTACATGGTTTAAAAGAGATGAAGGATATTCTTTTGGTCTTGATCTGTATTCTAGTTGTTATGTTCACGTGCGCACACAATGATAAAATATCCTATTTGTTTTATATCTGTTTGCCCATGATATGAATGATGTCATACTATGTTCATCCTACTTTAAACCATGTCTCTTTATCCTTAGATGTCAACGAATGTGAGGAAATAGACAATACAGTAGGCATGCTACATGGACATATGTTCCGTAAGTGATTTTATTATGTAGTTGTCACTACAATACATGCTAATGTATTATAGTAGTTCACCAAAATAAGTTATGTATAAACGTGTAACCTACTTTGTTTGTTTTTGTCTCATTAGTAACTTATCTGGTACACTAATCTACAAGTTCAAACTTTTAGGAAGCTATGGAAAAAATGATTGAACAGCCACAACCACCTGAAGGTGACGAGGCTACCACAGGCACAATGTCACCTCTTGCTGCAGTGCGTCAGTATCTCTCCACTAACAGTGCAAAAAGCACCTTCCTGCGTCATTCTGGGTTGGTTGTCAAGGTAACCTCGTCCAAATCGCCTACTGAACAAAATCTTCCTGCTAGACAGAGTGATATATATGTGCTCCAGACACAAGTCCAATCCCTAATGGACGTCGTTTTGGAAACAAGAATAGTGGTTGACAAATGTCGTCAAGATATGAATGGTTTTGAAACCAGACTATCAGACATTCGCTTCGTTGTTCAAGAGCAATGGCGGAAAAAAGGTGAAGATCATGCTGCTCCATCAGATTCTACAGCCTGAAACATTAGCACTCAGGTCAAATGATCTGTGCCTCTATACATCTGATGGTGCTTTTATCTGCAAGGACCGTAAACTTTATGCCAACAGGATTTTTGTTGTGATACAACATTTATGCTGCTGCCAAAGGTTGCAATAATTACGACGCTATTTTTGTATAGTGTAGGTTTATCTTAGTAATGTATTCGCCCGAAAGCTTCGTAGGAGCCCAACATGCCAATATTCGTCGGGCCCATTCCAATTGGGCTAAAAGCGATTATGGGCCGAAATTTGCATGTAGCCCACTAAAAATATCTGGGCCTCAATCAGCATAAGATTTCATATTTTTCTGGTAGGCCTGTGCCCATAGTGGGCCTTTAACAGGCCTAAACATAATTTGAGCCCTCAGTAACAATAGTGGGCCTTTAAAAGACCGAAAGTGAGATTGGGCCCATTTACGATGCGGATCTTTCACAGGCCGAAATTCGGACGAGCCGTAAATGCGCCGACCTAATACACGGGCCTTTAACAGGCCGGAAGTTCGGTCGGGCTAGATTATCGTCATTTTTATATGGGCCGTTAATGGGCCCGATGTGATGTTGGGCCACATATGGCCCATGGATTTCGTCTGGCGTTAATAGGCTGAAAATCACAACAGGCAGAAAGTGGCCCAAATCTATGGTGGGCCGCTAACTGGCCGAATGTCAGACATGGCCAAATATGACCCAAATCCTTCACGGTCGTTTATGGGCCGAAAGTTTCAATGGCCTGTTAATGGGCCCAAATGAAGCAGGACCTTTAATAGGCCGGAAATACACCGGGCCATAATTTGGCCCATATACTTAGCGGACTGTTAACGGGTCAGAAGTGATCATGGGTCGCGATGATGACAAGTTTAGGAAAGGCCGTTGACGGGCCGATTTGACACTAGTCGTACGGGCCTTAACTGAGAATGTTGGGCCTTTATCTGGGCCGGCCCATTATGGTCCGCAAAATCTCGCGGGCCTTTAGCTATCGCGGGCCTTTAGCTAGGCCGGCCCGTTATGGCCCGCAAAATCTCGTGGGCCTTTAGCTGGGCCGGCCCATTATGATACAAAAAATCTCGTGGGCCTTTTGCTGGGCTGGCCCATTATGGACCGCAAAATCTTGTGGGCCTTTAGTTGGGCCAGCCCATTTAAACTTTATGGGCCCCTTTTGGGCCGGTCCATGTGTCAGAATATCATAGGCGCATCTCGCCCATTGGATGAGTGACACATGTGCCAACGCGGAGCCGACACGTGTTTCCTCCAGCCAATGATGATTTTACACGTGGAAAATCCCCATGGGTCGGGGCTGTTAACGGGTTATCGGATCCAAAACCGGACCCGATAGCTTAACGGTGTTCCGTTACGGTGGATGCCACGTGTCGGTCACCCTTGACGAAAGCACTTCTGTGACGCGCGATTTATCGTCATGGAAGTGGACACTTCCGTGATGATAATTTTGGTAATGTCATGGAACACTTCTACGACAACACAGGTATGACTATCTTGATTCTGTCATAAAATTGTCATGGATGTACATACATGACAAAAAATGCGACCTACTGTGACAAACACGTATCATCACGGAAGTGTATATTTTTTTTAGTGACTACGACTACGGAGACTCTCAACGAACAAGCTTTGGAGGCGACGGACATGGTGACGAGCAAGGATGATGCTTCCATGTTTGGAGGCAAGAGCGAGGATGTGCCATCTTTGGCTTTCATCCATGGCGGCGGTGGTGAGATGATCGAGCATGGGATTTTCCCTTCGGTCATGGAGGAAAGCTATAATGTGCTATCTTCGGCCTTCATCCACGGCGACAACGATGAGATGGTTGAGCATGAGATTTTCCATTCGACCACGGCCGCATTTTGTGATGGCTTGAGTGACTTGTGCCACGATATTAAGAGTGAGAGAGAGTACACCACTAGCCCCATATTTGATGAGTTGCCCCAATTCCCATGTGAGGAGAGCTACAACCCCCACCACTTGAGTGAGATCAGTAACTCCACCATATGTGACTTTGAGTGCACCTATTTTGAGGGAGTGGGTGAGCCACCACATAGAGAGAGTGAGATAGTTGATAGGTCATGTGAGGCCACCTTCAACAGTAATGACTTAACCTCTACCTCAACTGTGTCTTCTCATTTGGTGCTAGGTCCCATCTATGATGACGCGCCGATACTCGACAACTTCGTCCTCCCTTTGGACAAGACGATGGCCATGGTGGAATATGATGCACCCCCCACATGGTTCCATCAAGATGAAGAAGATGACCACAATTCGGTCTTTACCACCTCACCTACACCACTTGAGTGGAATGAGAACGGCAAAATAGGTGAGGTGATGCTCTAGTCCCACTAATGGACTATCTTGACATTGATTGCTTGCATGATGTTGGTCCACCTATTGCCATGCTTCATGCTAGTGCAACTTTCCCATGCGATGATTTACCCATCTATGATGAGTTTGATGATTGCCATGTGGAGTCTATTAGTTGTGATGCCATGTTGCATATGATTTCTTGTGATAATTCTCTTGGTCACATCATGTTTGACAATCCGCTTGACTTGTCATATGATATGCATGAGATCAACCATATGTCATATTTGCAGTCTCTTCGTAGTAACTATGCATATGCCATTAAAATGAACCCAATTTGCACTTATGGCATAGATAACAAGCTCATGGTTATTGGCATTTCTTTTTCTTGTGATGATATTGACATGCTACCTTTGCATCATTTATCTCATATGCCATGCCATGACCACCTAGCTTCGGATATGCCTTGTTTTGGAAGTTGTCAATTTTCTCCATATGATGTTTCCGATATTGCTCATGAGGAGACCCCCATAGTTTCCTCATACATTTTAGGAGATTTTCATCAATCCCATCCATTGCATAATCCCAATAATTATGTGCACAATATGCTCCCCATGAATGAAAATGATATTGATGTGTCATATACTTGTATACTCAATTTGTGTCCCCATCGTGTTATACACAATAACTATTCTTTCATGATGGATGACATGTTCTTATCAATGCATCAAATTTCTTTGAGCAATGCTTCTCTTGTGCTAACTCACATGTGCACATACACATCATGATGGATGATGTGTACATTTACCACGCACACACTTTCTTTGGTTTGTGTCTCTTTGTGTAGGTACCCATGAATACTTGTCAACCTCACAATCCCATGAGTTGATAAAACGAGCTCTAGAGAGCAATGATGATCTGGGATCCCGTGGATTGGTTTTCACACCATTTCCATTATGCAATGACTTCGTGCATTTCTTCTACATGGCCCTCACATGGTTATGGGTTGTTGTCCATTACATATTCTATGCCCATATTGCCATGTTCACTTTGCATGATATGCTCATTCCTATTCCTTTGCCACGCATTTGTGATCTATGCTTTGCATTACACATGATGATTGATTCTCGTTGTATGTGTATTTGCATGCTTGGTGGAGATATTTCTTGTTATTGCCATGTTCCATTTATGACACATTCCTATGATGATACTATGATCTTGCTTTGTGTTCGTGCTTGCGATATGTCATGTGCATTGCCTATACCTACTATTTGCTCACATGACATGATTGCCATGATTTCCCCTAGTGTGTTGCATCTTGGCTCCACTAGTTTGCATGACATGATTGATATGCTTGCTTATGTTGCATCACCAATGATTCATACTTGCTCGTCTCATGAGGTTGATGACAACCATCTACATGATTTGAATATGATTGATATTGCTTCTTATCATATGTCTCCATATGTTGCCTCTCTCATGCTAGATGATTTTCCATCCATTGAGTGCAAAAATGCTTTTAGTCATGCTTATGAGATTGCCCCTATAGCATTCTCGCATATATTTGGAGATTTTGACATATTTTGTTGTGAAGCATGCTTGTCTTCCTTCTTTGCACCATACACCTAGTGCCATGAATATCGCCATTGTTGCATCATATTATTCATGCACTTGCGCTTCTAATGGTTATGTGCAAAATAAGAGAACCATCGTGATGGATGATGTGTTTATCTACCATGCACATACGTTGTTTGCTTTCTTTTGTGCATGTGTGGGATACTTTGTCGGTGTACAAAAGAAGGGGTCCCTTTTTGCACCCCTTTACTTGTGCGCGGGCAGTCGCAGCCCCACGCCCCTGGCCACGCTTGGCGGGGCAGAGGAAGCAAAGGCACAAGACGACCAGACCAACGCCAAGCCGGAAACACAAAGAGCAGAAGGCCAAGGTGGACACCCCCGGCAAGGCCCTTGCCGGGGCGGCCTCCACAGCCCCGGCAAGAGCCTTGCCGGGGCAACTCGCCCAACGCCAGCAGGGCTGCCACCCTTGAGCCTGAGAGTTCCAACGCCTTCAACTACATTGGAACCAAGGCTCGGTAGGCGCCTCCGTGGTGGCATGCAGATCTTTGTGAAGACCAAGAGCATATAAGACTAGATAAATAACCAGAAGACAAAGATCCTCGGCAAGATCCTTGCCAAGGATACTCACGAGACCCTCGGCAAGCTCCTTGCCGGGGACGACCACGACGCCGCGGCAAGACCCTTGCCAGGGCCCCGGCAATACTCTTGCCGGAGACATCCGCGGGGCCGCAGCTAGGCCCACATCTGCCAAAACTCCACCGTCGTTCCCATGTAGCTGCCAGCCCACCAACTAGTCGAACACCTGCATGGCAACATGCGGCCTCTAGTCCAACTCAGCAAGCACCTGCGTGGTGGCATGCAGATCTTCTTGAAGGCTCTGCCACCGCACCAACTCAGCAGCCAGCCAGCCAGCGTGGCACTACCCGCCTCGTCAGTTCGGATGCGCGTCGAAGCCAGGCGAGGCGGCGACAGCTAGGACGAGCTTCCTTGTCATCCTCGATAAAGCGAGAAGGGCACGTCGGCAGTGCATTAAATGCGTTTGTCCTACGGTGCCAGAGGATAGAATCGACCACTGTATAGCTTTCCACCTCCCATGTGCCACTGTGGTAGCCCCTTTGTCTATAAAAGGAGGCCCGCAGCGTACGAGGGGTGATTCGGACTTTTTGGACCCTGCATGCCTTGTAGCTAGTCCAAGAACAATAGATCAACATAAACCAGCAGGAGTAGGGTATTACGCGTCACTCGCGGCCCGAACCTGGATAATCCCCCCGCGTTGATCTCTCAATCCCGCTCTTTCCACAGCCCCGCGCCCGCCAACCGTAGAAAAAGGGATTCCTCGTGATCCCGTAGGTGTCGTTTCCCCCGACATCTTTGGCGCGCCAGGTAGGGGGTGCAAGCCGTGGAAATCTGGTTTTGGAGCCGACGCAGTGACTCTTTCATGAGGATGGCTCGAAGGGAGAGGGCGTCGTCGATCAACCACCCTCTGGTACCGTCCGCAGCCCCGACGGCTATCCACATGGCCCCGAAAAGCTAAGTTTCGGCTATTTTCTTTTATATAAGTTTGTCCTCCCCAAAAGATATCGTTCCTTGTACGGGAAACCTGCACGCAATGGGACCCTTCCGCTATTGGCAACGCCCTTGTCTCTGTCTCGAGTCCGCTCGACAGTTCATGCGGCCGCGCTAAGAACGACAAGGTGGCCTACCCGCTACCAACAGCGCTCTTGTCCTGTTCCGAGTCCGCTCGGCAGTTCAAGCGACCACGCTGGCGGCGGCAAGGTGGCTTGCCTGGTAGCAAGCATTGTTCCGGCAGGGTGCTAAGGATCCGTCCTCAAAGCACCATGGCATGGGTTTACACGCCGGGAGCCTTATCTCAACAAGCGTAGGGTGCAAACATACAAAGAAAGATCTAACGAGAAGATAGCATGCGTGATATTGAAGTACTGCAGAGTTCCGTTACATCAAATAATCGCTGCGGTTCTAACTTAAGATAAAATTGTCTTGGTCTTGAACTCGCAGGGGCGACGAGAAACGGGGTGCCTAGTCCCGGCGCTGACCCTCTATCCTCCGAACTCCGTCGACGCGGGTGATGATGGGCTTGATATGCTCCTCGAGCGTCGCGAGGTCCACATCCTCCGGCAAGCTGTCCAACGCGGCGTCGAAGTCGAGGTTGGGGTTCCAGTACGCCACCTTGGTGAGGACCTTGGTCAGGGCACCCCGGCAAAGCTTCCTGTCATAGCCCTAGAATTTGATTGCAAATAGTTGCACAAGCATCCACGCATCATGTCGAAAGTTCTTTGAAAGTTGAAATGGGGATTGTTGAAATCCTAGCACAAAATGAATTCAACTAGGTTCAATAAAAAATATTTTCAATGAACCCAAATGCCCTTTAGAAAAGTTCATGATTTTTGATAAAGGTGAAAACCTCTGCCAAAAATGATGCACATATTTCTAGGCCATTCTTATTGTATTTGACTTTGGGCATTTAAATACTATAATAATTTAAATTTTCAAATAATGTTGGAACTATTTTAGCGCCACTGAAATAATTCAGCAAGTGTCCATGAATATTTTCAGGATTTTAGGAAATGCCTTGGTATTTTTCCTAAGCTCAAAACAACAGCAGAAAACTAGAAAACGGAAACAAAAGTAGAAAGACAGAGAGAGAAAGAAACCCACCCGGGCATTTTTACCTAGCAGCCCAACGACCGGCCCAGCCCACCCCTGGAGCGCCAGTCGTCCCCAACCTCCTGCCAAGAGGACTGGGGCGCATGCTCGCTTCGCGCTGGCCACGCGCCGCGCCACCTCCTGCTTCCCGCCG
Organism: Triticum aestivum; assembly: GCF_018294505.1. Lineage (NCBI taxonomy): Eukaryota > Viridiplantae > Streptophyta > Magnoliopsida > Poales > Poaceae > Triticum > Triticum aestivum. The sequence continues at coordinate 287,435,127 of NC_057811.1, forward strand.
CTACCCCGATGTGCCTGGGGATGCCACGCTAGCCCCCCGACCCATCTGGCCCATCCACTCTCCCTCTTGCCATCTCCTCGCTCGATCCCCGCCACAGCCGAGCGCTGCCGTCGCCGCCGCTCGCTGTTGCTGCGCCCAACGCCACAGCCTCGCCTCTTCGACGCGTCCAAGAGGATCGACGCGTCTCCCTCGTCCTCTCCGTCAAGCCACGAGACTCTGGACACCCCGCACCGGCGTCGCCATCGCCGTCTTCAACCTCAGCCGCCCGAGATCACCGGCGATCGCCCGTCTTCTCCGACGCCTCCCCCGAGCCGCAGAGCAACCCCACGACACCGCTGTGAGCTCCTTCGGTGATCCCCTCCCCCCCTCGTGGTCTCTGCCGTGCCGTAGTCCCACTAGCCGTCGCGCCCGCGAGCGTCCCACTGTCGGCCATGTCGCCGCCGTGGCCAGGGCCACCGCAGCTCGCGCCCGCGCATGTCACCTCGCTCGGCAGCCTCCTAGAAGACCAATGCCACCGCCCGCAGCTCCGGCCGTGCACCGCAGCACCCCCGAACCTGGCCGTGCTCCGGCCGCCGCCCCGAGCTCGTTTACGGCAAGCTCCGGCGCCCCCGCAGCCTCCCGCTTGCTCCCCTGGATGCAGCGCACCTTCAGCTACCCGTAGACGCAAACCCCGCACAAAACCGAGCCCCGTAGCGGGTTTCCGGCGAACTCCCGCCACCGATCTGGTTGTCGCCGGCCTAAGTCCGGCGATGATGACGCGGCGCTATATTTAGCGGCTAATCCCCTAATTAGCACTCTGACATACACTGACAGTGGGCCCCACCACAGGATCAAACCCCAGTCAACGCTGGATTTGACCGTGGTTTAGTCCCTGTGTCAATGACATGCGGGTCCCACCAGTTAGCTTTGACCCTGGTCAACTCGGCTGACCTACTGACGCAGTAGTGACACAATGCTGATGTCATTAATCATTTTCTGGATTAAAACTAATCCTGGAAATTCCATAAATTGTTATAAACTTCTAAAAATCATAGAAAATCAACTGTAGCTCAGAATGAAATAAATTATATATAAAAAATGATCAGAAAAATCCAACCTATCCATCTGTACCATCTTCATGCATGTTTGAGCAACCTGAAGCTACTGTATATGACAATCTGAATTAATGGCATTTGGAATGCCTTATGTGGAGTTTGAATTTGAACCCTTGGTTCAAATCAACTTCATTTAAAATCATTGCTTGTTGCATTAGCTCAAATCACAGCATGTTGCCATGTCATGATCATGCATCATATTGTTGCATTGCATTGATTGTGTTCTTTCTCTGTTGCCGGTGTTTGTTCCCCCTCAATAGACGTATGTTCCGACGATGAGATCGATGACATCAATGAAGAACTATACTATGTTCAGAAGTGCCAGGCAAGGAGAACCCCCTTGTTCATTCCGATACAATCCCAATCTCTCGCTCCTGCTCTCTTTTACTGCATTAGGACAACAACGATTCAATTGTTACATGCTGCGATAGTTGAACCCCTTTCCTCTACATGACATGTCATTGCCACAGTAAATAGATGAAACCCACTAGCATGAGTAGGAGTTGTTTGAGCCCTGATGTGCCTACTCATTCATGCTTGTTTGTCATGCCTGCTATTGCTTAGAGTTGTGTCAGGTGTGATTCATCGGGGATGAGTTGGAAAGTTGTGAACATGTCCTACTGTTGAGAGCTAAGTGTGTGAACACGATTTGGTAAAGGTAGCGGTGAGAGGCCATGTAGGAGTACATGGTGGGTTGTCTCATTGAAACTGTCCTCAGGAACTGAGTTCTGTGTTTGTGATCCATGAGCAGTTACTTCCACACATTGGGTTCTGGTAACTCGACCCCTCTCGGCTTATTAATCAACTCAATCTCTGTCCAGGGGTTGCAACTAGTTTCTGGTGTTTGTAGGTAGTGTTAGTAGTCTACCAAGTGGCACCCAGTACATGTGGGCTTGGGACAGACTAGGCACCGTGGCCGGGTATACCAAGCATCGCCCGTTTGGTGGGCTTTGGGAACCCTGTACACATCGTTTGGGGCCGTGAGCGACACCCCGGACGGATCTCCTTGCGGATGGAACTCGAATAGGCGATAAACCTGGACTAGAGACTTGTGTGGTTAGTCAGGTATTGGCCGAATCCCCCGCCATGCTTCCGCTTGAAGGTTGCCGAGATACACGACGTGTACATGGTGCTAAGTGGTGAGAGCGTGTGTGAAGAAGTACACCCCTGCAGGGTTAACATCATCTATTTGAATAGCCACGTCCGCGGTAAAGGACTTCTGGGGTGCCTGTACAGTTCATAGACAAGTGAAAGTGGATACTTTAAAATGCGCAAGATAAGCACGACTGCTATGGGTGGCCTTCTCATAGGGAGACGGGAGCGGATCCATAGTTGTGTGTTGATGTGGTGAATATGTGGACTCGTGTGCGCCACCTCAAAAGAGTTACTTGCAGTCGTAGTACAGGGTAGCCACCGAGTCAAAGCTGGCTTGCTGCAGTCAAACTCCACCACCCCTTTGTTGATACTGATGCATATGTAGCTAGTTCTGATGTAAGTCTTGCTGGGTACATTTGTACTCACGTTTGCTTAATTTATGTTTTTGCAGAGAGACTTCAGTCTCGCTTGTAGTTCCGCGTGGACTTCGACGTTTAGCTTGTTACCTCAGCTACGATCTTGTGCCCTCAGCAGGGTCTTGTAGATAGTCAGGCTTCTCAGCCTTTTCATTTGTAGTTGTCTGTACTCAGACAAGTTAAGCTTCCGCTTGTGCTTGTGCTTGTATGACTTGAATGCTGGGTCATCAGACCCATGTTTGTAATATCTGGCTCTTCGGATCCTAATGAATAAATACTTTGAGTTGTAGAGTTTTGTTGTGATGCCATATCGAGCATATTGTGTGTATGATTTGAAATGCTTGGTATGTGTGGGATCCGACAACCTAGTTGTTTATCCTTGGTAGCCTCTCTTACCGGGAAATGTCTCCTAGTGTGTCCACTGAGCCATGGTGGCTTGCTACTGCTCCGGAACACTTAGGCTGGCCGGCATGTGTCCTTCTTCGTTCTTGTGTTTGTCCCTTCGGGGAAATGTTACGCGGTGTCTATCGGAGTCCTGTTAGCCTGCTACAGCCCAGATTCTCCGGAGTCTTGTTAGCCCAGCTGCTACAGCCCGGATTTACTCGCTGATGACCGACACGTTCGTTGCTGGGTCATGTATGCCTATCCCTGTAAGTTAGTGCCACTTTGGGTTTACGACTAGTCATGTCGGCCCGGATTCTCTGTCATATGGATGCTTGCGACACTATCATATACGTGAGCCAAAAGGCGAAACGGTCCCGGGCCAGGTAAGGTGGCGCCCATGGGAATACTGTGCGTGAGGCCGCTAAGTGACACTACAAAAAATACACTTCCATGATGATACGTGTTTGTCACGGTAGGTCACGTTTTCTGTCATGCATGTACATCCATGACGATTTTATGACAGAATCAAGATAGTCATACCTGTGCTGTCGTAGAAGTGTTCACTTCCATGACGAAAAATCGCGCGTCACAGAAGTGCTTTCGTCAAGGGTGACCGACACGTGGCATCCTCCGTAACGGAATGCCGTTAAGCTAACGGGTCCAGTTTTGGATCCGATAACCCGTTAACAGCCCAGACCAATGGTGATTTTCCACGTGTAAAATCATCATTGGCTGGAGGAATCACGTGTCAGCTCCCCCTTTGTCACAGGTGTCACTCATCCAATGGGCGAGATGCGCTTATGAAATGTTGACACGGGGACCAGCCCAAAAGTGGCCCATACAGTTTAAATGGGCCGGCCCAACTAAAGGCCCACAAGATTTTGCGGTCCATAATGGGCTGGCCCAGCAAAAGGCCCACGAGATTTTGCTGACCATAATGGGCCGGCCTAGCTAAAGGCGCACAAGATTTTGCAGGCCATAATGGGCCGGCCCAGCTAAAGGCCAGCGAGATTTTGCGAACCATAATGGGCCGCCCCAGCTAAAGGCCCACAAGATTTTGTGGACCATAATGGGCCGGCCCAGCTAAAGGCCCACGAGATTTCGCCGACCATAATGGGCCGGCCCAGCTGAAGGCCCAAAAGATTTTGATGACACTAGTAGGTCGGCCCATTAACAGGCTGCCATGTTTTGGGCCAAATGTCGGCCCATATTTGATCCGGTCCATTAACAGTCTGCCACGTTCCGGGCCTAATAAAGGCCCATATGAGATCCGGCCCGTTAAAAGCCTACCACGTTCTAGGCCAAATTACGGCCCAGATCAGGTCCAACCCTTTGAGAGGCTTTGGGCTAAATTATGGCCCATATCAGATTCCGCCCGTCAACTGGACAATATGCTTTTGGGCCCACTTGATAAAGGCCCATTTAGTAATTTGTCCTGATATTAGTTTCGGTCTGTTAAAGGCCCGTTTAACATTTCGACACTATATATATTTCGTCCTGTTAAAAGCCCGTCATATAGTTGGGCCTAACTACGGGCTCGTTTGCATCCGGCCTGCTCACAGACGATAATCTGATTGGGCCAAACAAGGACCAAGCCAATTTTGGCCTGTTATAAGCCCATCATTTGATTGGCACAATCATGGGCCGGGGTCTATTTCGGCCTGCTGCCGGCCCGTGAGCTGTTCGACATGTTTCAGGCCCAACCTACTTTTCAGCCTCCTAAAAGCCCATTGAGTTTTCTTGGGAAAATAGGGGCGGTGCTTTACTCGGCCTATTAAAGGCCCGAATCTACTAGTGGGCTAGTTTACATTTAGGCCTGTTAACGGACCAAGATGACGGGGCCCATGATGCGGATCTTACATAGTGATTTGCATGATGGCCCGATTATGTACCGTAATTTTACGGTTTGGCCGGTTTACTGCGAAGACAGGATATATATATATATATAGTAAAATAACTGCAGCATCGTGAATAAGAAAAAAACCTAGATTATACAATAAAGAAATTACGGCATATTACATCCACTAGGCATCAAAGTTCGCCACTATGATAGTAAAGCACAAGTAGATAGCAGATTACATACACTGGGCATCAAAGATCGCCACCAGTGCAATTAAACACGCCGACAAAATAATATACAAAATCGACAGCACTTCAATAGAGTTCAAGAAAGGTTAGCCCTGCTCGGGAGCTGCAGCGCAAGCAGCTGAGCAAGCTGATGAGACTGCACTTGTTTGACACTTATATCCTCCTCACTCTGAAAGATAAACAAGCAGACATATGACAGGTTTTGCACATATAAGTATCAGTGCTGACAATTCATCACATTTCTTCCTGACGAATAAAGTGACAAAGTTTAAAATAGCATTAACACAATATGGTATTGTTCAGGTCAAGACATGGTAGTAAATGACATTGTGAAGGAGTTGGCAGCTTCACGACACCACTGGATTACAGATCAAGAACTCATAAGTATCAATGGTTAGTGTGCTGTCAATTTATCCCATATCAGATTGGAAAAATAAGATCACTTGCTCTGTATAGTTTAATTTACATGGTATGAAGAAGGAACTTGGTTGTACAACTAAAAACTTAAATTGAGGACAAACTTTTGTTTATGAACTACTCCCTCCGTCCCATAATATAAGAACGTTTTTTACACTACACTAATGTCAAAAACGTTCTTATATTATGGGACGGAGGGAGTACATAATAAACTTTAAACATGCAATTTGATGCAAACACCAAAAATAAACAACTGTTGTAGTCATGCCTAACAAAATATACACAACAAAGTTTGAAGGCTTGAAAAGGACAAACTTACATTATTGGTGAAGGCAGGCTCTATAAAGCCCTTGTCCATGCTGATGGGGGGGGGCAATTCAAGAAGTTTACCACATAATCTTCTTCATAAGCATTGCCTTTATTCTACATTTTGTTAAGAGTAAATATAGATGTGACAATATAAGAAAAAATGGAGAATATTTAAGATAAGATGAAGAGTGATGCTACATAACCAAGTAGCTATAAATGTAAGTACAGTGATACAGGCAAAAGGTACAGCCAAGAGCAATGCAGAGCTAAACTTCTTTAGTACCATCGGTGTTATCCAACCTTATGGTAAGAGTAAATATAGATCTTATGTGTAGAAAATGGAGGGCAAAGGAAAATAAGCTACAGAGTGATGGTACATGAACAACTACCTGTCAATATAAGTACACTGATAAAGGACAGCAGGTACTTACAAGAACAATGCAGAGCTAAAAAAATTCATTGGCATTGGATATATTCTACACTAATGTAACCATTCATATAGATCAGATAATTTGGAGCGAACAATTGATAAGCAAGCTATCATGCATACTGCTGTCACATAATGAACCAGGTATGTATGCAAGTACAGTGATACAGGACAACAGGTACTACCAAGAGCAAAGTAACGGGCAGCATATTTGCGATATCCTGTCGTTCTTTTCAAACCGGAATTCTTTTTCGAGCAGATTTCCTGCAAAAAAGATCTGTAAGGCACATGCGGAAATGTAGAAGTTCAAATTGTCATGCGATATCATAGACAGTACCACATCCTCGAAACGAGACCAGTGCATAACAAGGTTTTTCCATTCAATGTCTTCTAAATTTAGCATAGGAGACTTCACCAGAATTCATTTATAGACTTGCCATCAAAGTGTGATTTCCTCAGGTAACACCGATACTGCTGCAATGCTTCCTTGAAAAGCGCACGCAAGCTTTGCTCGTCATGACTATCCAGATTGACCCTCGCCTACTTACAACAATGTAATGTAAATCATTGATGTGTTCAATCAGCAGAAAACAGGAAAATAATCACCATGAATAATAGCACTTACACGTAAGTGGGACAGGAAGATGTGAAAATGGTGTTTGTCTTCACTATAATCTTCCCATGATGGGAATATATGCACGTAGTCCCTAACAACATTGAAAGCATTGTCTTTTAAACTGGGAATAACTGGAATGGGGTTCCAATCTGCAGGAATTGGTTGTCTCTGTAGTTGGGATAGGTCTTCGGCCGGTGGACTTGCTGTACTTTTTGCTGGAGTGGGATTTTTCTGTGGTACGACTGGTGCTATGGCAACTGAAATCGGCATACCTTTTGCTGGAGTGCAGGTCCTGTGTGGTGGGGCTAGTGGTGTGGCCAGTGAAGTATGGGTATAGTCTGCTGGAGTCGGTCCTACGTTTTGTGTCACTGGTTGTACAGCCAATATAAGTGGGGTGTTGTCTGATTTCTCCGGCACAACCACATTTTTCAAGGACTTTGCTGGTGCTCCTTCAAGTTCAGCAATCACCCTCTTCCTTTTTGATGTCTGATGCACAAGAACAGCATTTGAGTGAAAAAACATGGTATGATGATAGATGGAATATGTATTGATAATGGATGGGCATGGCATCTTGACATATATGATGAGTAAACTAAGCAGATGGCGGTGCAACAAAGTAGAAGAAATGCAAGACAACATATGCAAGATACGAGCAATCAATAAAACCTTGCCAAATTAGAACAGGCACCTTGATGGGTGAACATGACAGGCCATCTGCCTTTGACTCCTCAAGGTTAGAATAGTCATTAGGATCATATTCTGAACAAGAATCTACAGGTGGGAGCGTATGAGTTTCGTTGCATCCAGAATGGCACTCAATGCCTTGGTGCCAATTTTGTAAGTCATTGCAGTGTTCCACAATATTCTTCTGATGCGCGGATTCTGATATTCACCGTAATTACGTATAATATCTGAGAACCATGAAAACATAAATAGTTGTGAGATTATCTTGTAATGCAGAGGATATTCTAATATAGGGGCGCCCCTGTAAACACTTGTGTGCTATCACTGGATTCTGATGAGAGAGCTCATGTGTGCTGTAATATGGTGTGTGCATTTATATAATCTGGCACAAGTACACAAAAAATAGGCTCCAGAAGTAAGGATAGTTGGCAAATGATAGGTTCATAATATACTGTATAGAGAGTTTATTGCCAAACCATGATAACAAGAGCACACGGCAACTAGGCAAATCATAGTGTACATAAAAGGGGTACACCATAACCACGATATATAAATCGGGAAAGTGGAACTGGCTTGAAAATACGGTGTTGTATTGACGCTAGTAGTTGAAAGCCTATCGATCACGTACAGGCCAGCTCTATCAGCTGTTGACTGCAGATGTCCCTGCTCCCCTTCCTGACAAGGAACATACTGTACGTACTAAGTACAGAATAACAAAAGAGGAACATGTTAAAGAACAGAAGAGGAAGCATATTCTTGAGGTTCCGCTTCATTGCATACAATGTTGGTTGCCCACTCATGATGAATCACAGCGCCCAAAGAAATGCAATTCCATGCTGTCTCTCTATATGTGGCAATTTCGAACAAGAGTCATTAGGATCATATTCTGAACAAGAGTCAATAGGTGGGGAGCGTATGAGTTTCATTGCATCCAGAATGGCACTCAATGCCTTGGTGCCGATTTTGTAAGTCATTGCAGTGTTTAGCTTCAAGAGTGGACTACTGCTAGTGCGACACAAAGCAGCTACACAGATCATAGTGTAGATATAATGGGAAAACCTTAAGCATCAGAGTAAGATCAGCAAAGTGGAACTTGCTGGAATATATGTGCTAGTATTGCCGGTACGGCTAGAAAGGTTTCGGATACCAGCTCTGTTCAACTGAAGGTGCGGTACTGTTAATATCAGTGTAACTCTCAAAGGCGACACAGCTCCCCGCATTTCCTTGCTATTCTTATAGGATTCAAGTGGGCAGGCCACTACAAATCCTATTCCCATGTTTACAAAATCCTACGAATCAAAGAGGCCCGAAGAGTTCAAAGTGTCCATCACAACCGACCGTATAGACCTCTACACTGCAAATGTCCCTGCTCATCTTCACTACAAGGAACATACTGTACTACTATCATACTCTCTCCGTTCCAAAATATAAGTCTTGGAACAGATTTCCACTATGGATCACATACAGATGTATCCAGATACATTTTAGAGTGTAGATTCACTCATTTTGCTCCATATGTAGTCCATGGTGGAATCCATACAAAGACTTGTATTTAGGAACGGAGAGAGTACTTATTAAAGAAGAATGGAAGAGGAAGAAGAGAAAGCAGGTTTTGGATAGTAAAATGTTCGTTGCGCAGTGCCCACACATGATGAACCAGAGCGCATTAAGAAAGCAACTCCCTGCTGTCTCTCTATATGTGGTGCACGTGCTTTTTGAAAGTAAAATAGGAACATTAGCTGACCAATTAAATGTTATCTGTTTTAGTAATATCAGCATCATATCAGATTCGTAATTGAGAAACAAGTTTGGAATTATGAGTGGCACATTGTTTAGCTTGATGTATTTATGTCTGCTTGCAAGTCGCGTGACTTTTGTCATTTGGGTCAGTCGACAATTTCAGGAGGTTGGATGAAGATCCTACGTCTCCTAACCCTTCTTCTTCCTCGTCTCTGATTCTTCCCATATAGAACACCGCACGGGCCACCGGCCCCCACCGCCTGTGTTCCTCCGCCATCCCCACCCCCACCCGCGTTGAGTTTTCTTCGTTCGGCGAGGCCCCACCACCGCCCCCCCACAACCACCGTCCCCACCCGAGCCCCTTCGTTCGCACCGGCGAACTCCGGCAAGCTCTGAAAAATCGACTGACCCAATTTTGAAATTTAGTCTACTGTGATTTAACTAGTGTGGAATATAAAAGGGGAAAACCATAAGCATTGGGAGTATAGTGTTGAGCGTGCCATGGCGGATCTGAAGGTGCAAACTGGACAAAGGCAACTTCGCAACCAATGTTTGCCTTCAACTAGCAAGTAAGTGATGGACAAGAAATCAGAGTAAAGCAGTGGCGATCTATTTTCTTGCTGCGATAAATAAGTTGAGCTGATACGAAAGAGTACCACCTCTGGTGCGGCGCCGTGTATGCATCTGCTGAGAATTTGACGGTGTTGCGGTAGCGATGGCTGTCGGCGGCGTGGAAGCAGATCTAGGAGGGTAGACGGTGGCGGCGGGGTGCGGTGGACGAGACGGTCGTAGGAGCGGCACCGACAAGGCGGACGACGGCGGGGATGAAGCGAGAGGACGGGATGCAAGGATCCCGGTCCGAAGCCGTGGATGAGAGAGGTCGATCTCTTGTAATGGACGGCGGCATCGGGGTATCAGCTCCGGCATGGTGGAGGAGGACGGCGGTGGATGGGGTGGCGGACGGAGGAGGCTGGGGTGGAGAGGGTGTTTTGGCGCCCACGGAGTACGAATGGGGAAATGGAGGTAGAGAGGAAGTGGGAACCATGTCTTCAGGGCGCGCTTGTCTCAAATGCGAGGAAATTTACAAACTTAGCCCCGTTCCAAATTTCCTACATCACAGCAATATTAGTCAGTTGGGGATAGGACGGTAATCTCGCATACACCGAATATTTGCCGACGAGAGTTTGTTTTTGGCGCCCACCGTGTATGAATCGGGGAGGGAGTCGATTTCGGCCGAGGACACACTGTGTTTTGGCACCCACCATGTATGAATCCGGGTGAGATGCGGTTATGTCACGTTTGAGTGAAATTACAAACCTACCCCTATCGAAACCTATAGAAATCGAGCAGAGAGGCTTTGCATGGCAGGGATAGGCAGTAGTAATTTCCATCTCGCGGATTTTGGTTTTCCATCTCGCAGATTTTGCTTTCGGGCGGTTACTGTGACTTTCCCCGCTTCGTTCAAATTTTGCAGAGTGCACGTTTACCGTGCCAACTCAATTTGAATCCCGTTTGTATTCTATTTTTTTCGGGTGGGATCCATTTTCGATTGGAATAAAATTCTATATACATCATTTTTTTAATATATATACTTTCAAAAGCACAACACCCTTTATACATAAATATGGTTTACAAATGGCATGATCTCAGATTCATAAGGTTGTATCCATTAATTTGGATTTTCAAATATTTGAAACCACTTTATGTTGAAATCCAATGTATGCATTCCTCGCTAATTGTCTCCAATAAATGTGTGTTTCATGCGGGTTTTTTTTACTTCTCAAACATGTATAATGTGTTTCACACACGCAACATATAGTGTAATCCCGTTTAGACATTAATTGCATATAAACCATGCATTGTTTCAAATTAAAGAATCTATGGATCACCAATATTGATAAACTATATAACATTACACGTGTCCCAAAATTCAAATGAATATGCATGTTTGATACACCAATTTGCGTTATGATATTATCGATGTCGTGATCTCCAGTTTAAATCTTTGAATCCCATTTAATCCAGATATTCGTCTCATATAACTATCACTCATGCTTATATAGGACTATCTCTCTAGACCTATACGCGTTCATCGTCTCTCGAGTATCTCTCGTGCTACCAGTATGTCGACAATGATCTTTTATCTTCGTAACACACTGACGGTACTCTCTCCCTCGACCTTCATCACTCTATCTCTCTCTAAGTATATCTCGCTCCCTGCTACGTGTCTCTAACTATGATTCTCCATGTGGAATCTCTTTCTCTCACACAAACACAAAAATTTGTCTCCCGTGGTCTCATTTCTCTCTACTATTCCCATGTATGCCACTCTCACACCCCTCATACAGAGATGTCTTTCGCTCCTTAGGTATGAGAACCTACGACTCTTCCTCTTAAATATCTCTTTCTCACACACAAACACAAACTCTGTCTCCCAGGGTCTCATATTTCTCCACTGTTCTCTTGTATGTCGCTCACACAGACTCTCTCCCTAGAGATATCTTGCGTTCCCTCATATGTCTCTCTAGCTATCACTCTTGTTGTGAAATATCTTTCTCTCTCGCAGACACAAAACTCCGTCTCTCGGGATCTCATTTCTCTCCGATATTTGTTTGTATGTGAGTCACATGCACCCTTTGTTCATCTCTCTCACACCCACACACATAAATCAGCCTTCTGATCCACTCGACTCCTATCTCTAACGCACACTAGCTAACATATTTATCGTTCTATTTATCTGCTTCTCCATCAACCTTCTTTCATTTATAGGTTGATCTCTTTTGCACAATCGTTGTGCCTCACTCCCTCTACTCGCCATAGATGCATGCTCCAGCCCACACCACTATCTCTTAAAGACAAAAACACATGCTCAATTGTCGGGCCTTCTTCCCTGCATTCTCACATGCATGCATATTGTCATACCGATCCGTCTCTCCCATGTCATTGATCTTATGACTTATGTCTTCTTTCTTTTATCTCGATCATGCGCGCGCGCACACACACACACATCCCACGTATACATGTATACCTCTCACACATGCACGTTCAAGGTCTCTATGTCTCCATACGTAGTTAATTACCCTCAACCCTAACGCCACATCGAATCGTTCTCTTCTTGTGTGCACATAACTTCTGCTTGGATGGGTAAAACACACACTCACACTTAACAGTCTCCTTCTAGCTACCCCCTTCCCCCTCTCACCCTTCCCCTATATCCCCGAAACCAATAAGACCATCCCTTCGTTTAATTCCCGCCTACATGCACCATTGATATATAGTTGTCTTCCTCGGTGTCTCTCGAACAAACACGTTCTCTCGATGTCGACTCCTCTCACGCGCACACACCTTCTCTTCCCTCTCTACGGGCATTTTCTCTCTCGCACCCCATCGTTGGTGGCCTCTGCCATACACATCACCTCTCTATGATGAAGCCATGCACACTTAAATTAGATCCGCCACCGAGGACCCCGCGACACACACACACACACACACACACAAACACACACACACACACACACACACACACGCACCCACCCACCCACCCACCCACACACACACACTAAGACTCCATCACACACACGCGCGCACACACACACACACTAAGACTCCATCTCTCTCTCTCTCTCACACACACACACAAACACACACACACACACACACACACTAAGACTCCATCTCACACACACATGCTCTAGGCGGGGCATTTGTTCCTACCACCCATCATCCAACCTTACCCGTATGATAAACAATCACCTTAATTTACTTGTATAACATGGACAAATTCCACTTTACTTTAGTAGTTAGCAAACTTATCATCTGTACCCTTATAAAAAACCGAGTTGGCGATGATGGTGTGCCTGCCATCTTGTAATATAGACCGTCCGATCTATATCTAACGGATAGAAAGCAAACCATGATAATTTTACAAAAGATACCCGCACCTCTCTCCAGATCCTTATCTCCCACAACCTCATTGCTGAGCAATTAAAAAAGAAAGTCTCTAGAACAATCTAGCATGGTGGCCGCTGCCGCCTGCCGGCGCCGTCCATCCCCATGCCTCCGCCCATTCCGACCACCAGTCACCACCACGCTCCACTCCTCCTCACCTTATCTCTCATCTTTCATTTTTTCGATGACATTCTCGAGATACCAGTTTTCCGATAAAATTCTCGAAATATCATTAGTTTTTACACATGGGATTACTCCTGCATGGATAAATCACAACAGGTGTTTTGTAAAAAAATGCATATTGATGTTCCGTGCAATGCACAAGCATCTTGCTTGTAATTATATAACGCAAATCACGAGCAGGAAGTGACATTTTTTTACACAACCACATTAACATGGCCACGTAAATCACTAGCTAAAGTAAATACCATTATACTTATATCCCGATGCAAAAGGTTGAGTACATGTCCGAAGAGTAGAGTCGCACACACGCACTCTGTCTCTCAGAATCTCACACACACACACACCAGTTACGTGACGCCCACTTAAGCAGACACGTATGTTACAATTTGTGCACCCGCGGGTACACGTGATGCTGCACATTTATTTAAGCCGGATGGCGAACCCAAACAGTAGCTGCATTCATTCCCCTCCCACCGCCTCTTCTCTGGTCGCCGTCGCCCGATAGCCATGGCCCGGCCGAAGGTAACAACATACGCCATACTCCCGCCGAAGCGGCGCTTTAATCTGGAAATTTTAGTGGTCATGCATGCATATTTTTGTGCTAGCACTCCTATATAAGGGTTGACCGGTCGCTTCCCGCGGATGTGCGCGGGCGGTGGAAGAGGAAGGAGAAGGGAAGCGGGCTGTGGAGTAACATTTTTTACCACAATTTATTAGGAAATTGAGTGCAATAATTGAGTAGTTTTGCAAACTACCAGTACTACACCTGAAATGGTTCAAACCTATACTCCCTTGCCAGCGCGCGCTTCCCGCGTGAAATGGTCAGTGTCGCCCTAAAGCGTCAGTGCCGCATAATGCCCGACCAGAACGGAGGCAACCTCTCACTAGCACCGGCTTTGAAGCGGCGCGACGGCAGAGAGAGTGCCGCTTCCTGGTGCACGCGACTGATCCGCGTCGAGGCTGGCCATAGGCCCTGTTTGGATCCATGGGTTAGAGTTAGTTTGAGCTAGTTGGGGCTCAAATAGCCCTAAAGTATCCAAGCATGAGGGTTTAAATTGGAGCAAGTTGCACCGAACCCACCAAAAAAAACTATCCCACCCAAGAGGTGCTAATTGGAGATAGTTCTCATTGGGACCACTGAAAAATCACTTTTCTCTCTCCATCAAGTGCATTATTGTCAATCTAACCCTGTCACCCAAACACCACTTTGGCTACAGTTAGTTCAGGGTTAGTCATGAGTTAGTCTAACCTCTAGCTAAGTTAGAGTATCCAAACAGGAGCAGTATAGGACATGCAAGTTGCTCAAAGCATACAGTCAAATTCGTACATGAAAGGATTTTTTTTTCTTTTTGAAAACGGAACGTGAAAGGAATTTTTTTTAGAATGCTCTTGGCATGTCGCTAACATGTGATGAGTTAAGCGACCTCAATAGACGGCAAAAATGCCAGCCCGCCACACTTTGAGAGAGACGAGGAGGGAGAAGCGATACGGGCTGCTGGATTAGTAGAGATAGGTGTCGCACGGAAGCCAAGAAATATGGTGATAGCGTGGGTTAGCCATGTACTAGTATGATGTAACTACACTTGGCTGCCGTGTTTCGTACTCTTCCAGTCCACCGTGGAGATTATTGGTTGATTTTATATCGCTGAATAATATAAAATATTATGAGTGCAGACGCTCCACCACGAGGTTCCTTGCTCCTTCTCGGTCGTCGGGAATCTATGTTCTTCCACTCTATTTTTTACGTGAGCTTTGTTCATCCTTTTGCCAACACGCGAGACATCTAGCATCAAGGTGCACGTGTCATGCAAGGATCGTTCCATCTATATGAAGAACACGTGGGACTGGAACTACGAGACGGACGTGTACCCAGGAGTGGACGTGCGAACCTGTGTAATGTAGCGCAGTAAGTGAAGTAGAAAGGCACAAATAGTATGAACATGCATGGCATATAGGCATTTGTCTCTTACTACCACTAAATGTTGTACGTGCAATGCCCGGTGATGTTATGGAGTACGTGACTAAGTACTCTACTACTACTATATTAATTGGAGGTACATATTAGGTTTTATATTTGTTTACGCGTATGCACCGAGACCTTCGAACTAGACGTGTCTTTCTCTCTGGGTCGCACTTTGTATAGTTCATACCACTAGTACAGTAGTACTACTATGTGTGGTCTCCAACCCAGAAGTGGAGACGCTCTACCACGCTGTTCATGTCCCACTCCTTTCGCTGACGTGTGGGACATCCAGCACGTGCCGTGTGTTTGGCACTCCTTCGTCGTAAGGGTTGAAACGCTAGCATTCATCAGAAATAAAAAATAAATATAAATCACCAGTGATACTATACCACGTGGTTTCCTTGCTCCTCGATGTCGGAAAGAATACTTCCGCTCGCCGACATGTGGGACGTCGACCATCCAGGTCCACTTGCCATGCCCGCAGAACTCCAAAAGAGAGTCACCCCGGTTGTCGTGCCGCAGTAATTGTTGGAAATATGCCCTAGAGGCAATAATAAAATGGTTATTATTATATTTCCTTGTTCATGATAATTGTCTATTGTTCATGCTATAATTGTGTTATCCGAAAATCGTAATACATGTGTGAATAAATAGACCACAACGTGTCCCTAGTAAGCCTCTAGTTGACTAGCTCGTTGATCAACAGATAGTCATGGTTTCCTGACTATGGACATTGGATATCACTGATAACGGGATCACATCATTAGGAGAATGATGTGATGGACAAGACCCAATCCTAAGCATAGCACAAGATCGTGTAGTTCGTTTGCTAGAGCTTTTCCAATGTCAAGTATCATTTCCTTAGACCATGAGATTGTGTAACTCCCGGATGCCGTAGGAGTGCTTTGGGTGTACCAAACGTCACAACGTAACTGGGTGACTATAAAGGTACACTACAGGTATCTCCGAAAGTGTCTGTTGGGTTGACATGGATCAAGACTGGGATTTGTCACTCCGTATGACGGAGAGGTATCTCTGGGCCCACTCGGTAATGCATCATCATAATGCGCTCAAAGTGACCAAGTGGATGGTCACGGGATAATGCATTACGGTACGAGTAAAGTGACTTGCCGGTAACAATGTTGAAAAAGGTATTGGGATACCGACGATCGAATCTCGGGCAAGTAATGTACCAATTGACAAAGGGAATTGTATACGGGATTGATTGAATCCTCGACATCGTGGTTCATCTGATGAGATCATCGTGGAACATGTGGGAGCCAACATGGGTATCCAGATCCCGCAGTTGGTTATTGACCGGAGAGTCGTCTCGATCATGTCTGCATGTCTCCCGAACCCGTAGGGTCTACACACTTAAGGTTCGGTGACGCTAGGGTTGTAGAGATATTAGTATGCGGTAACCCGAAAGTTGTTCGGAGTCCCGGATGAGATCCCGGACGTCACGAGGAGTTCCGGAATGGTCTGTAGGTGAAGAATTATATATAGGAAGTCCAGTTTCGGCCACCGGGAAAGTTTCGGGGGTCACCGGTATTGTACCGAGACCACCGGAAGGGTCCCGGGGGTCCACCGGGTGGGGCCACCTATCCCGGAGGGCCCCATGGGCTGAAGTGGGAGGGGAACTAGCCCCTGGTGGGCTGGTGCGCCCCCCTTTGGGCCTCCCCTGCGCCTAGGGTTGGAAACCCTAGGGTGGGGGCGCCCCCCACTTGGCTTGGGGGGATGCCACCCCTTGGCAGCCGCCCCCCTTGGAGATCAGATCTCCTAGGGCCGGCGCCCCCCCCAGGAGGCCTATATACAGGAGGGGGGAGGGAGGGCAGACACACCACAGCCCCTGGCGCCTCCCTCTCCCTCCCGTGACACCTCTCCCTCTCGCTGAGCTTGGCGAAGCCCTGCCGAGATCCCCGCTACTTCCACCACCACGCCGTCGTGCTGCTGGATCTCCATCAACCTCTCCTTCCCCCTTGCTGGATCAAGAAGGAGGAGACGTCGCTGCTCCGTACGTGTGTTGAATGCGGAGGTGCCGTCCGTTCGGCGCTCGGTCATCGGTGATTTGGATCACGACGAGTACGACTCCATCAACCCCGTTCACTTGAACGCTTCCGCTCGCGATCTACAAGGGTATGTAGATGCACTCCTCTCTCTCTTGTTGCTAGATGACTCCATAGATTGATCTTGGTGATGCGTAGAAAATTTTAAATTTCTGCTACGATCCCCAACAGTGGCATCATGAGCCAGGTCTATGCGTAGTTTCTATGCACGAGTAGAACACAAACTTGTTGTGGGCGTAGATGTTGTCAATTTTCTTGCCACTACTAGTCTTATCTTGTTTCGGCGGCATCGTGGGATGAAGCGGCCCGGACCGACCTTACACGTACGCTTACGTGAGACAGGTTCCACCGACTGACATGCACTAGTTGCATAAGGTGGCTAGCGGGTGTCTGTCTCTCCCACTTTAGTCGGAATGGATTCGATGAAAAGGGACCTTATGAAGGGTAAATAGAAATTGGCATATCATGTTGTGGTTTTGGCGTAGGTAAGAAACGTTCTTGCTAAGAAACTTATAGCGGCCACGTAAAAACTTGCAACAACAATTAGAGGACGTCTAACTTGTTTTTGCAGCATATGTCGTGTGATGTGATATGGCCAAAAGGATGTGATGAATGATATATGTGATGTATGAGATTCATCATGTTCTTGTAATAGGAATCACGACTTGCATGTCGATGAGTATGACAACCGGCAGGAGCCATAGGAGTTGTCTTTATTTTTTGTATGACCTGCGTGTCATTGAATAACGCCATGTAAATTACTTTACTTTATTTCTAAACACGTTAGCCATAGAAGTAGAAGTAATCGTTGGCGTGACAACTTCATGAAGACACGATGATGGAGATCATGGTGTCATGCCGGTGACGAAGATGATCATGGCGCCCCGAAGATGGAGATCAAAAGGAGCAAAATGATATTGGCCATATCATCTCACTATTTGATTGCATGTGATGTTTATCATGTTTTACATCTTATTTTCTTAGAACGACGGTAGCTTAAATAAGATGATCCCTCGCAATAATTTCAAGAAAGTGTTCCCCCTAACTGTGCACCGTTGCGAAGGTTCGTTGTTTCGAAGCACCACGTGATGATCGGGTATGATATATTCTAATGTTCGAATACAACGGGTGTAAGCCAGATTTACACACGCAATACACTTAGGTTGACATGACGAGCCTAACATGTACAGACATGGCCTCGGAACACGGAAGAACGAAAGCTCGAGCATGAGTCATATAGAAGATACGATCAACATGAAGATGTTCACCGATGTTGACTAGTCCATCTCACGTGATGATCGGGCACGGCCTAGTTCACTCGGATCATGTTTCACTTAGATGACTAGAGGGATGTCTATCTGAGTGGGAGTTCATTGAATAATTTGATTAGATGAACTTAATTATCATGAACTTAGTCTAAAATCTTTACAATATGTCTTCTAGATCAAATGGCCCATGTTGCCCTACTCTTCAACGCGTTCCTAGAGAAAACCAAGCTGAAAGATGATGGCAGCAACTATACGGACTGGGTCCGGAACCTGAGGATCATCCTCATAGCTGCCAAGAAAGATTATGTCCTAGAAGCACCGCTAGGTGATGCACCCATCCCAGAGAACCAAGATGTTATGAACGCTTGGCAGTCACGTGCTGATGATTACTCCCTTGTTCAGTGCGGCATGCTTTACGGCTTAGAACCGGGGCTCCAAAAGCGTTTTGAGCAACACGGAGCATATGAGATGTTCGAAGAGCTGAAAATGGTTTTCCAAGCTCATGCCCGGGTCGAGAGATATGAAGTCTCCGACAAGTTCTTCAATTGTAAGATGGAGGAAAACAATTCTGTCAGTGAGCACATACTCAAAATGTCTGGGTTGCACAACCGCTTGACTCAGCTGGGAGTTAATCTCCCGGATGACGCGGTCATTGACAGAATCCTTCAGTCGCTTCCACCAAGCTACAAGAGCTTTGTGATGAACTTCAATATGCAGGGGATGGAAAAGACCATTCCTGAGGTATATTCAATGCTGAAATCAGCGGAGGTGGAGATCAGAAAGGAACATCAAGTGTTGATGGTGAATAAAACCACTAAGTTCAAGAAAGGCAAGGGTAAGAAGAAGTTCAAGAAGGACGGCAAGGGAGTTGCCACGCCTGGTAAGCCAGTTGCCGGGAAGAAGCCAAAGAATGGACCCAAGCCTGAGACTGAGTGCTTTTATTGCAAGGGAAGTGGTCACTGGAAGCGGAACTGCCCCAAGTACTTAGCGGACAAGAAGGCCGGCAACACCAAAGGTATATATGATATACATGTTATTGATGTGTACCTTACCAGCACTCGTAGTAGCTCCTGGGTATTTGATACCGGTGTGGTTGCTCATATTTGTAACTCAAAGTAGGAGCTGTGGAATAAACGGAGACTGGCAAAGGACGAGGTGACGATGCGCGTCGGGAATGGTTCCAAGGTCGATGTGATCGCCGTCGGCACGCTACCTCTACATTTACCTACGGGATTAGTTTTAAACCTCAATAATTGTTATTTAGTGCCAGCTTTGAGCATGAACATTGTATCTGGATCTTGTTTAATGCGAGATGGCTACTCATTTAAATCCGAGAATAATGGTTGTTCTATTTATATGAGAGATATGTTTTATGGTCATGCCCCGCTGGTCAATGGTTTATTCTTAATGAATCTCGAACGTGATGTTACACATATTCATAGTGTGAATACCAAAAAATGTGAAGTTGATAACGATAGTCCCACATACTTGTGGCATTGCCGCCTTGGTCACATTGGTGTCAAGCGCATGAAGAAGCTCCATGCTGATGGACTTTTAGAGTCTCTCGATTATGAATCATTTGACACATGCGAACCATGCCTCATGGGTAAGATGACCAAGACTCCGTTCTCCGGAACAATGGAGCGAGCGACCAACTTATTGGAAATCATACATACTGATGTGTGCGGTCCAATGAGTGTTGAGGCTCGCGGTGGCTATCATTATGTTCTCACTCTCACTGATGACTTGAGTAGATATGGGTATGTCTTCCTAATGAAACACAAGTCTGAGACCTTTGAAAAGTTCAAGGAATTTCAGAGTGAGGTTGAGAATCAACGTGACAGAAAAATAAAGTTCTTGCGATCAGATCATGGAGGGGAATATTTGAGTCGCGAATTTGGCACACACTTAAGGAAATGTGGAATAGTTTCACAACTCACGCTGCCTGGAACACCTCAGCGAAATGGTGTGTCCGAACGTCGTAATCGCACTCTATTCGATATGGTGCGATCTATGATGTCTCTTACCGATCTACCGCTCTCATTTTCGGGCTATGCTTTAGAGACTGCCGCATTCACTTTAAATAGGGCTCCGTCGAAATCCGTTGAGACGACATCGTATGAATTATGGTTTGGGAAGAAACCTAATCTGTCGTTTCTAAAAGTTTGGGGATGCGATGCTTATGTCAAGAAACTTCAACCTGAAAAGCTCGAACCCAAATCGGAAAAATGCGTCTTCATAGGATACCCTAAGGAAACCATTGGGTATACCTTCTACCTCAGATCCTAAGGCAAGATCTTCGTTGCCAAGAACGGGTCCTTTCTGGAGAAAGAGTTTCTCTCGAAAGAAATAAGTGGGAGGAAAGTGGAACTTGATGAAGTACTACCTCTTGAACCGGAAAGTAGCGCAGCTCAGGAAGATGTTCCTGTGGTACCTGCACTGACTAGAGAGGAAGCTAATGATGATGATCAAGGTACTTCGGATCAAGTTACTACTGAACTTCGTAGGTCCACGAGGACACGTTCCACACCAGAGAGGTATGGCAACCCTGTCCTGGAAATCATGTTGTTAGATAACGGTGAACCTTCGAACTATGAAGAAGTAATGGCGGGCCCAGATTCCGACAAATGGCTAGAAGCCATGAAATCCGAGATAGGATCCATGTATGAAAACGAAGTATGGACTTTGACTAACTTGCCCGATGATCGGCGAGCCATAGAAAATAAATGGATCTTTAAGAAGAAGACATACGCGGATGGTAATGTGACCATCTATAAGGCTTGACTTGTCGCTAAGGGTTATCGACAAGTTCAAGGGGTTGACTACGATGAGACTTTCTCACCCGTAGCGAAGCTGAAGTCCGTCCGAATCATGTTAGCAATTCCCGCATTCTATGATTATGAGATATGGCAAATGGACGTCAAAACGGCATTCCTTAACGGCTTTCTTAAGGAAGAATTGTATATGATGGAGCCGGAAGGTTTTGTCGATCCTAAGAATGCTAACAAGGTATGCAAGCTCGAGCGCTCCATCTATGGGCTGGTGCAGGCATCTCGGAGTTGGAACATTCGATTTGATGAGATGATCAAAGCATTTGGGTTTACACAGACTTATGGAGAAGCCTGTGTTTACAAGAAAGTGAGTGGGAGCTCTGTAGCATTTCTCATATCATATGTGGACGACATACTATTGATGGGAAATGATATAGAATTCTTGGAAAGTATAAAGGCCTATTTGAATAAGTGTTTTTCAATGAAGGACCTTGGAGAAGCTGCTTACATATTAGGCATCAAGATCTATAGAGATAGATCGAGACGCCTTATTGGTCTTTCACAAAGTACGTACCTTGACAAGATATTGAAGAAGTTCAATATGGATCAGTCCAAGAAGGGGTTCTTGCCTGTATTGCAAGGTGTGCAATTGAGCACGGCTCAATGCCCGACCACGGCTCAATGCCCGACCACGGCAGAAGATAGAGAAAAGATGAGTGTCGTCCCCTATGCCTCGGCCATAGGGTCTATTATGTATGCCATGTTGTGTACCAGACCTGATGTAAACCTTGTCGTAAGTTTGGTAGGAATGTACCAAAGTAATCCCGGCATGGAACACTGGAGAGCGGTCAAGAATATCCTGAAGTACCTGAAAAGGACTAAGGATATGTTTCTCATATATGGAGGTGACGAAGAGCTCGTCGTCAAGGGTTACATCGACGCTAGCTTCGACACAGATCTGGATGACTCTAAGTCACAAACCGGATACGTGTATATTTTGAATGGTGGGGCAGTAAGCTGGTGCAGTTGCAAGCAAAGCGTCATGGCGGGATCTACATGTGAAGCGGAGTACATGGCAGCCTCAGAGGCAACACAAGAAGCAATCTGGATAAAGGAGTTCATTACCGACCTAGGGGTGATTCCCAATGCGTAGGGCCCGATGACTCTCTTCTGTGACAACACTGGAGCTATTGCCCTTGCCAAGGAGCCCAGGTTTCACAGGAAGACCAGGCATATCAAGCGTCGCTTCAACTCCATTCGTGAAAATGTTCAAAATGGAGACATAGATATTTGTAAAGTACATACGGACCTGAATGTAGCAGATCCGTTGACTAAACCTCTCCCTAGAGCAAAACATGATCAACACCAGAACTCTATGGGTGTTCGATTCATCATAATGTAACTAGATTATTGACTCTAGTGCAAGTGGGAGACTGTTGGAAATATGCCCTAGAGGCAATAATAAAATGGTTATTATTATATTTCCTTGTTCATGATAATTATCTATTGTTCATGCTATAATTGTGTTATCCGGAAATCGTAATACATGTGTGAATACATAGACCACAACGTGTCCCTAGTAAGCCTCTAATTGACTAGCTCGTTGATCAACAGATAGTCATGGTTTCCTGACTATGGACATTGGATGTCATTGATAACGGGATCACATCATTAGGAGAATGATGTGATGGACAAGACCCAATCCTAAGCATAGCACAAGATCGTGTAGTTCATTTGCTAGAGCTTTTCCAATGTCAAGTATCATTTCCTTAGACCATGAGATCATGTAACTCTCGGATGCCGTAGGAGTGCTTTGGGTGTACCAAACGTCACAACGTAACTGGGTGACTATAAAGGTACACTACAGGTATCTCTGAAAGTGTCTGTTGGGTTGACATGGATCGAGACTGGGATTTGTCACTCCGTATGACGGAGAGGTATCTTTGGGCCCACTCGGTAATGCATCATCATAATGAGCTCAAAGTGACCAAGTGGTTGGTCACGGGATCATGCATTACGGTATGAGTAAAGTGACTTGCCGGTAACGAGATTGAACAAGGTATTAGGATACCGACGATCGAATCTCGGGCAAGTAACGTACCGATTGACAAAGGGAATTGTATACGGGATTGATTGAATCCTCGACATCGTGGTTCAACCGATGAGATCATCGTGGAACATGTGGGAGCCAACATGGGTATCCAGATCCCGCTGTTGGTTATTGACCGGAGAGTCGACTCGGTCATGTCTGCATGTCTCCCGAACCCGTAGGGTCTACACACTTAAGGTTCGGTGACGCTAGGGTTGTAGAGATATTAGTATGCGGTAACCCGAAAGTTGTTTGGAGTCCCGGATGAGATCCCGGACGTCACGAGGAGTTCCGGAATGGTCCGGAGGTGAAGAATTATAAATAGGAAGTCCAGTTTCGGCCACCGGGAAAGTTTCGGGGGTCACCGATATTGTACCGGGACCACTGGAAGGGTCCCGGGGGTCCACCGGGTGGGGCCACCTATCCCGGAGGGCCCCATGGGCTGAAGTGGGAGGGGAACCAGCCCCTGGTGGGCTGGTGCGCCCCCCTTTGGGCCTCCCCTGCGCCTAGGGTTGGAAACCCTAGGGGTGGGGGCGCCCCCCACTTGGCTTGGGGGGGGAAGCCACCCCTTGGCCGCCGCCCCCCTTTGAGATCAGATCTCCTGGGCCAGCGCCCCCTAGGAGGCCTATATATAGGAGGGGGAGGGAGGGCAAACGCACCACAGCCCCTGGCGCCTCCCTCTCCCTCCCGTGACACCTCTCCCTCTCGCTGAGCTTGGCGAAGCCCTGCCGAGATCCCCGCTACTTCCACCACCACGCCGTCGTGCTGCTGGATCTCCATCAACCTCTCCTTCCCCCTTGCTGGATCAAGAAGGAGGAGACGTTGCTTCTCTGTACGTGTGTTGAACGCGGAGGTGCCGTCCGCTCGGCGCTCGGTCATCGGTGATTTGGATCACGACGAGTACGACTCCATCAACCCCGTTCACTTGAACGCTTCCGCTCGCGATCTACAAGGGTATGTAGATGCACTCCTCTCTCTCGTTGCTAGATGACTCCATAGATTGATCTTGGTGATGCGTAGAAAATTTTAAATTTCTGCTACGATCCCCAACAGTAATTACTAATGAGCCGTCAAATCACATGCCCAACCTTACCCACCGTGAAGTTGCTCAGACGAAGGAACCATCATGACTTCATTGAATTCCGCTTCTTGAAGAAAACTACTCTACCAGCAATACTGCTAGCTACAATAGTAACTCCAGCAGAGGCCTCCTTTGGTTCATAGGATAGGAATTTTATAGGAATATGAAAATCATAGGAAGTGAGATGACATGCATCTCAATTCCTATAGAGAAATAGATTCCATTTGATGCATAGGATAGGAAGTTTTCCATTGAGTCTAGGCTAATGTACTGGTAATTTGCTCTAAAAACTACAATAGTAACTTGTAGTACTGGTACATGCTCGTAATTAATTAAACAAACGTACGGGCGACACAGACACACACACTAACTACTAGTACTACTACTTCTCACATGCTGGCCAGACACCGTCGTTCTCCTTCCCGGCTTTGTCGGCGACACCCCACCGTGCTTGGATCTCCGCCGACCTCTCCGCAGCAGCGCGTGCATCCTCTTCTTTCTTGCGGCGGCGAGCCTCTCTTTTCTTGAGTGCTTTCTGACTTTTCTGCTCCCTCTGTGCGGCATTGACCGCCTCTTGCTCTACCGCCCATTCGGCCTTGGAAGCTTCAAATTCCGCCCACATAGGTGTGAGGTCGCGAGCGGCGATGAACTCGGCACGACGGGATGCCACTGCTTCCCTACCATTCTGTGTGCGGTCATGGGCGGCGAGGAACTCGGCGCGGCGGGATCCATTGCTTCCTTACCGGTTAGTGTGCGGCGCGGTGGCATGACCGACGCTTGGTGACAGCTCTAGGGTGGAGTGGCCGGACAACCGTAAAGTGCATTGGTTTGTCAAGAGCTCAAGGACAGAAGACGAAGGAAATTTGGATTCCCCTTCAATCTTGGTCATTTATTATCGAGTAAAATGCATTGGCGGTCATTGAACTTGTCTTGATAGCTCACTTTGATCATTGTATACGAGATATGGTGATTATACGGTCACTGGCTCAGCATATAGCTCTGTATTTGTCTGGTTGACTAGTCAAACAGTCCGCATGCGCCTCATCAGCTCGTGTTCTTTATCTATCTATCTATGCGGGCCTACCTGTCAGTGGAGAAAGAAATAAAAACCAAAATTATGCATATGTGACATTACTGTTTAGACGTTTGCTGGAGGCCTCCGCGAACACCGAGCATGTATTCATCTGGCTCAACACCAATGGTCATACTCGTGACTCGGCGCCTTGCTCATGTATATCGTCCATCACAACGACAATCTATAAAACAGCCTAGCTAGAGAGGGTACTATGGTGCGAAGTATGTACTATCGTGCGAAGTATGTACTATCGTGAGTAACCGATCATAGTGCCACTGCACACGAGTGTGTGTCTGATCGATTCGTCCATTATTCGTAAGTTATGCATGGTTGTGTGGTGTCTAATGGTGGTCGTTGAAGGCTAGCCGGCGACAACAGCGGTTGCATGGACGCCTGGTTGTCAATACGTGCCGCATACGCTTCAAAGGCTCGTCATCCATGAGTTCACATTTTACCACCACGCCAGCGTCTGACCGCCCTGGCCTACCGAAACCCCTTCCATCGCAAGCGCGCGCTTCCCTCTTGAAACGATCACTGTCTCTCAAGAACGTCAATGCCGCATTCACCGGCCTTAACTACAGGTGCAATTGGTGTGTCACTGACATGCGGGCCAGATGCCCGTTGGGCCCACATGTCAGTGATACAACGCACCTGCAGTTAAGTCACTTAAGCAGCGTCCGCATTCACGCCCGACGCGACCTCTCACTGGCGTCGACATTGCAGCAGCGCGATGGCGAGAGAGCGCCACCCGCGCGGCATCCCAATGCAAGCGGCTGTTCCGCGTTAACGACACCATGGCTATCGTTCCATCCGCCGCCCACATTAATGAACGCGGCAGCCGACGAACCTACTCCGGCGCCAGCCGTCCATCCGTCTGCCGCGGCTCATTGCCATTCGCCCGCTATATTAACTTGAGCCCCAGCTCCCAGCCATAGCCAAAGACCCACACTCATTCTCCTCCGGTCCCTTCCTTCTGTCGACACCACTCCAACCATGGCCTCCTGGCGCTCCAAAGCTCTCTTGGACGTACTGTCACAGGAGCAGACGAAGGACATCGGCGGCCCCGCTCCGGGCGTGCTCCAAAGCTCTCTTGGACGTACTGCCACAGGAGCAGATGAAGGAGATCGCCGGCTCCCCAGGCCGCCCTCCGCCGCCACAACCACAAAGCCGGCGCACGTGTGCGGGCGCAGCCGGCAGCGAGGAAGAGTAGTACACGGTAGGTCGCCGCCGCTCCTCCACTCAGTCAACGCCATTCTTGGTAGGATAAACATCGGCGGCCAATTAGCCGCTTGACGGCGACGTGGAGGCGGAAATCTTCAGAACCTTGTGCTCCGAAGGAGGAGGTTATCAAGGCGGATGAGGAGGAGGCAAAGGCAATAGCCGACTTTCTCAGGTTCATGCCCAGACATGATGGTCAGGCGCCGGTGATCGTTTAGATTAGGTTTACAGTAGGTTTTAGTATGGTTTGTGCGAAATATGTAATGAATTTCGTCTAGTTTATAGGAAAAGTTTTCAAAATGTTATGAATTTCATCCGATTAATTTGAAATTTGCTTTGTTTGCACGAATTTCGTCCGGTTAGTTCATATAGTTGTCGAAATGTATGCGGGCAGCATTAGATGGCATCCATCAGTGTCCTCGGACAGATGCGAGTGTAAATTTGAGGGCCAGCGCTAGAGATGCCCTAAGTATCATGCTATAATCGCTAACAGTGCTCCATTATTTCGCAGGGAACAGTTTTCCCTCGATCAAAATTAGATCCGCCGTGTTTCACACTCCTCCCACGTAAGAGTGTAGACTCTTGCTTACATAAAAATGGAGCAAGTGGACGGCATTGTAGCACGTCATATCACTCAAACTAGCCCGCCTAACACGCGGGAAAGCACTACCCTCGTCATTTTGTTCTGGATTTCTATGATCGATCGCACGAAAATGTTACGCTTTGCAAGTTCAAAAGGAAAAGGCGGCACACTTACGACTCGTACGCGTCGCACCCCTGGCAGTCCGGCTCGCACGCCGCTCACCAGAGGGAACATGCGTTGTCTCGCATTTTCACTAACATGTGGGACTGCAATTGAATAAACCGTCGATAGCCAAAATCTAATCGCTCGGCGGGCGTCGGCTGAGAAGAGAGAGACGGGGGAGGGAGAAGAGATCGCCCACCCGCCGCGCATGGACTCCAAGAAATATATATGGTGATAATGTGAGGTGGGCCATGGGGGAGTCCAGAGTAAGTGAAGTAGAAAGGCACAAATGGTATGAACATGCGTGGCATATAGGGTGTGTTTGGTTGCGTTCTCGTCTCAGCATAGTTGTTCCCTCTTCGTGCATGCTCAACTCAACACCCCTCTTCATGCATGCTCTCTTCATGCATGCTTCTAGTGTATTTGTGCTAAACTAGTGTGGACTCATGCACCCTCCATAAACTCTACCAAACACCCAAAAGTGGGTCGAGAAGGGAACTCTTGGGCGGCATTTGTCTCTTACTACGTACTCCCTCCGTTCCAAATTACTCGTCGTGGTTTTAGTTCAAATTTGAACTAAAACCACGACGACTAATTTGGAACGGAGGGAGTACCACTAAATGTTGTACGTGCAATGCACGGTGATGTTATGGAGTACGTGCCTAAATACTCTACTACTACTATATTAGTTGGAGGCACATATTAGCTTTTATATTTGTTTACGTGTATGCCCCGAGATCTTCCAACTAGACGTCTCTTTCTCTCCAGGTCACACTTTTTATCGTTCATACCACTAGTACTACTACGTGTGGTCTCCGACCATGAAGTGGAAGAAGTGGAGACGCTCTACCACGCTGTTTTTTTCGCTGGGCTCTACCATGCTGTTCATGTCCCACTCCTTTCGCTGACGTGTGGGACATCCAGCACGTGCCGTGTTTGGCACTCTTCGTCGTAAGAGTTGAAACGCTAGCATTCATTAGAAATAAAAAACAAATATAAATCAGCAGTGATACTTTTTTTTGAAAAAAATTATCCTGGTCTACCCGGTCGTATCACAGGCCCAACCATTCCCACTATAAGTTGGTCGGACGAAGGAAACATCATGACTTCATTGAATTTTGCTTCTTCAAGAAAACTTACTGTACCCGCAATACTGCTACCACACGCGAAGACTGGACGACACTGTGCCACGTCATATCACTGAAACCCACTAGGCCATCCTAAAAAAACCCACTAGGCCAAACTAGCCCGCCTATAGGTCATCTATTTTGGAACGGAGGGAGTACGTCTCTGTAGTGCTATGATTTTCTGTTGTACGTCTCTGTACTTTTGCTATGATTTTCCTACCCTATGAACCAAATGAGGCCTAAATGTATCCGTGTCGACTAAGCCTACAATTTTAGGAGCTTGGGCTATTGGCTGATCGACGACGGATAAGTATAAGCGTACCACGAGCTCATTAGCCCCAACATTTCTATTTGGTGAGTGTTTTGCAAGTACTATAGCTCGCACAATAGCTAGCCTACTAACACAAAGAATCATCAAACAAGCCCTGCTGATATTATAAACAGTTCAAACTTACATCTAAGCATGCCATATATTACATCAAAAGCTGGTGAGGATACATCTGTTTCCATAACTCGGAGAGGGTCCGCATGATTCACTATCAAACAGAAGTAGCAAGTACCGCCCACACAAGACAGTGCACTAGCCCTAAGATGGTTTGATAACACGCATCATTCTGGTAATTAAACACAGGGCAATGCAAACTACCCTGAAGGATTAGCGTGACCAACTATTTCTGGTCATTGATCTCTCGGGCAATGACCACAGCACGGACAGCGGCATGGGAATCGATCTCTGGGGCGATGTCCACAGGACTGACCGCGACATCGGAATCGATCTCTGGGGCGATGTCCACAGGATGGACAGCGGCATCAGAATCGATCTCCGGGGCGATGCCAACAGGACGGACCGCGACATCGAAAACGATCTCTGGGGCGTTGTCCATAGGACGGGCCGCGACATCGGAACCATCAAGGACGTCCACCGGCACCTGCACAACCCTAACATATTAGCAAGCACATTGCAAATAATCAAAAACCAAAACTATGGTAATAAGCCATTATTTTTTACCTTGTGCAGCTCACTAGGGGATCCCATCCCTCCGGGGGCCATCTCCTCGTCCTCGATGGGGGCCATCACCTTGCCAGGGGAATACTGCTTCTCAACGGCGACTATCTCCTCAAACCCGGCCTTGAGCCTCACATAGGTGGCCATCAGAGTTTCTGGGGTAGGCAAGGTGGGGCCCTTGCTGTTCTTCCAACTTTCTTTGAGGAGTTCGTCCGCCAACATCGTCAACTATTTGGCCAGTGCTTGTTTCTTGGAGTTCTTCGTCTCCATGGGTTGGCCTGCCAACATGGTCAACTCGTTGGTTGGTGCTCGCTTCCTGGAGATCGCTGTCTCCAGTGGGCTGTCCACCGGCAACTCTTTTCCTAGTGCTCCAGGATCCATCAATGAACTGACAAACAAAAATCAATCGAAAGGAAACCACAATCGCAATGAAAACGGGAAAAGAATAGGCTGTGCGAATCGGTCGGTGCTTCCCAAAAAGAAGATTCTTGGAATGAAAATATAGCAGCATCACTGATTCGCCCACCTTTCCTTCATCGATACAGAAGAAAAATGGCAGAAGTGAGTAGCCTGGAGTGAGGTTTTCTTCAAGAAAGAGGACAAAGGGCTTGAATGAGCGTTCCAGTGAAATGATGGTTGCTTTGTCCAGTCCAACTTCGAGGCCACTTTACCACTACTGGTAAAGGTGTGGGTTTTGTGATATGACGGGTCATGACGGCCACACCAGGGTGACCGGTGAGTTTCGACTGTAGCACCTTGTTGTGATTTGGTGGATGGCACGCGGGCCCGGATGCTTTGATGTCCCGCATGTAGATAGAGCGGCTAGTCATATAGGAGTGCTCAATACTGTGCACCGTGACCAAGGCGGAGAGAGAAACGAGAGAACTACGTAATTAATGCATGAGTTTAATTAGGGTAGTTTTGTAAAGTACGAGATACATTCCTCCAGTCGCAAAATGCCTTGGTTGATGAGATTTGAGATTTGAGCCCTATAAACCGGAAGGGAGGGAGTACTGCACGCGGTGTAGTCTAGTCACTTGTTGAAATCTCTAGAAAGGCAAATAGTACTCCTTTCCGATTTACAGGGCTATACTAGCAAGTACTAGTACTACAATGGTGGGCTCAAATAGCAATTTTGTCTCATGCAAGAGCGTGGTTATATGCGTGCTCCAAGGCACCGCACCACGCGAGCGTTCGCAACTGCCATGTTCGGGTTGCGCTTGGCTCTTCGCCTCTTCGAGAAGACGAACAATTATGTTACTCCTACTTCTACAGTATCGAATCCGCTGCTGCATGTCCATCCACCTTGTGCGGGAGGGATAGCGTGTAGCGAAAGCTCCTACTAGTCCTGCCAGCCACCACGCTCATGCGTGAGGGAGGGACACAGCTTCATTGACTTAGTGCTCCTGCCTTTGCGTCTATGACAGGTGGGCCCAATAGGTGGTTGGCCCACCTGTCATGCAGCCAAAGATAGGTGTAGTTAAGGAACCCGAGCTCAGTCCACGAGGGAGAGGGCGTTGTAGTAATCAAACTTCTTGGTCTTGTACGAGTTCACGCGACACATCAAAGCACTGCACTCGATATAAGTCTTTTTACACATTTCAAATGGACTACAACATACGGATGTATGTAGACATATTTTGCTTCGTATGTAGTCACTTGTTGCAATCTCTAAAAAGACTTATATTTGGAAACGGAAGGAGTACAACGCATGCATGCATGCATGTCGTGACTTCCCTTTTGATACTTGCATGTGTTGATTTGATGCACCTTGCCAAATTTTGACTATAAATTTAACTAACCAAATTTTCATGCATGTCACAAAAAATTACGGGGCTGTTTGGATTGTGACTATGTTTGTCTTATGTTGCCACATTATTTTTCCCACACTTGCCACACTTGCCTAACTTGAGTTGCTCAAATTGTTAGACACACTTTGGCTTGCCTAAGGGAATCTTACCACACTTTTTGTGTCTATGACATGTGGGGTTCACTGCTAATAAAAAAATTCTTGTCTTAGGTGTGGCTAATAAAAAAGACTTATATTTAGGAACGGAGGGAGTAGAAAATATAAATAATAATGCATGTTGGGGCAACCCACGTTTCCGATAATTTTAGCCGTGGGCTTGTTCACAATTTTTACGAGGGGGTGGTTGTTCATTTAATGGAGGGACTTGTACCAGACTTGAACGATACAAAGTGCGACCTAGCACACCGTAACACCACTTGGAACAAGCAGGTAGCTATCTCAAAAAACAATCAACAACTGTAAAAACGTCGACCTGGCACGTAGTACACAATTTTAAACGATTGTTTTGATGGAGTGAAAAAGGAAAACTACCCCACTACGTATATATAGGCCGGAGCCTCCGCGCTTGCTTGCTAGGGTTGCTCTATTCACACACTCTCATCCTCTCCAGATCTAAACAAGATAGGGGTGGTAACACTGTCTTTCTCCCTTCAAAAAACACTGTCTTTCTATCCTCACCGCTGGTTACAGATCCGGACATATCCCCCTCCGTCGGTGAAGGGGAGGAGGGGCAGCATTTAGGCCGTCATCGACCGCGAGGGAGGAGACCCACTGCCGGCCGCACCGTTATCTCTGGCCGATCGCCGGCGCGGGAGGTCCTCCGATCCCTTCGTCGTTGCCCTAGTGTGGGCAGATCAGGCCTCCAGCCGCCCACCTATCCACATCCCGACGACCTTCAGGTATATCTTCCTTCGAAACCGCCTTAGCTCTACTTCCCCAGCTCGCTACGTCGCTGCATGTGCATCATTTTCTACCTCTCAGCCCCTCTCGATCAGATGGTCCAACATCACCTATTTTTATTCCTATTGTTAGAGGTAAAGCTACTTCATGGAGTCGAATCTTGTACTTGGTTCAAACAAGAAATAAAGTGGGGGTGGGGGAATTTAGTATGTACATCGGACTTGGTACAAACAGGAAGGAAAGGGCGTGAAAGTAGTACAGACTGGTCATCCAACCGGTGTGTTGATCGAAAAGGGAAATATAGGGGTAACGCTGTACACAGTGGTATGACCAGGACTAGATTTGCTATGCACACATAGGA
Organism: Triticum aestivum; assembly: GCF_018294505.1. NCBI lineage: Eukaryota > Viridiplantae > Streptophyta > Magnoliopsida > Poales > Poaceae > Triticum > Triticum aestivum. The sequence goes on from NC_057811.1 coordinate 287,468,008, forward strand.
GTAGGTGGCTAGAGTGAACAAAAATGGGACCAACCCAGATATGTTTCTTGGATGTTTGTTTCTCGGGGCAACAAACTATGAATCACCACTTTATGCCCCTGTTTAGGTACATGGTGCTGGACTGCTGGTGCACCCACTGTCCCATGCCCTTATACCAAATATTTAGTTTCTTAATCTAATGCCCCTGGTAAAAATGAAGCCATGCCACTATTATAAGCCATGACAAGTTTAGCCAAATGTTTTTGCCTGTAATTGTTTGAGACTCTGACTGTTTCCTCTATAGCTTTTTGTGCAAACAGGGATATCCATTTCACCTGGTTGCTGTTGTGACCTTTTGGTGCACTGCACAAAACTCTTCTTAAAAGAAGTGACTTTTGTGTTGTTTAACTGGAATGTCAGAATGGAACAGTTGGTTCATTTCGGTGGAACTGCACAAAGGGAGATCTGTGTTCCAATCCTCATCATCCATATTGGCACCATAACCTTCCTTTAGGTAGGAATGATATTTAATGCATGTGTTCATCTCTATTTTGCGACTGCCATGAGAAAATAATGCTATTTCTTACTAGTACACTTGTACTCCCTCACTGACAAAACCAATTCTAAAATAGAAGGCCAATCATGTACTTGGTTTCACCAACTAGTAAGGAGAATGAGAAACAGAGCATGAAGAGGAAGAAGAAGAAGAAGAAGAATAAACAGTGCCAAGGCGATCTTGCTAAAGCCAGAGGCCTCAGTCGGGGCCATTCAAGGGCTCCGGCAACGACTACCCTACATGTGAGACGATCCTCCAGGGAGCGCTTCCACTTCTGCTGTCTCACTTAATTAATTAGGAGTACTTAAGTACCACTAATGTATTGCTGCCTAATTTTCCTCTCGGAGTTAAACAAATCTTTAGTAGCACCCTATGCTGAATCATGTACGTGTGTGAGTTTGTCTATGGAGGTGAATCATGTGGTGGAGCAGGGAGGGAATATTATTAGTGTCATGAGATAATAGTGCTATTGTTTTGCACGTCAATTTATTGCCATTGGTTCAATGAGGCAATGTTTTGCGTATTCTCCATCATGAATTTGATGCTACTGTTAGAGTAATATGCTAATGTCTTTCTATCCTTTCTCACTAAGCTAATGAAGGTTTCACCTTGTTCCTACTTGTGCAAACAGGGATCATGTTGTGCCAATCATACATTTTAGTGGAACTACACAAGACAATACAATGAACTGTATCCCAGCCAGTGCTTTAACTCTGCTGGAAGTTCTTGATAATCTTTCGATATAATCTCAGCACTGGTAAACAAGATTGATTTCAACCATACATTTGAAGTGCACAAAAATATATACTATTGAGTGATTCCAGTGAGTGCTTTATCATCTCTTATGGGACTACATGAATAAGCTTTTTTCCTCAGGTTGGTACGGGCCTAAGGCCTTCATCCATATTAGTTTGCTGTCATCTCTATTTGTATCGTGCTACTGTCATGAGAAACTCTTTTATCTTTGCACGTTAAAGTTTTGCAACCTATGATACATGGCAATGCTTTGAGTGTTGAGCTAATTGGCACTGATTAAATAAACTAATACCTCTCCTTAAGCAAGACTACTATGTTACTAACTTTACCCATTAAGATAATGAGGGTGCTTCTATTTGTTAGTGTATGTTTCATCAACTAGTCCCACTATTACAATAATCTCACTCTCTCAGTATATGTGCCAACAGGGATGCTCGATTTTGGCGGAACTGCACAAAAACTTTGGGTGCTTCATTGCCTCGACAGCTTCTGTCCTTTCCTGTCAGTCGCTAATCTGGGCCTGCTTTCTTCCTTTGCTGTCAGTCGCTTCGCTTATCTCGGCTTCCAGTCAAAGGAAATAGTAATTGATATGCTACCTCACATAGGTTGGTACTGGTCTTTATCCTGATTATTGTGCTTGTCATGTATTGGTAATTTGGTATTGTTCTAATGTTTGCCGATTTTATAAAGGAGTAACTTGGAGCCTGAACTCGCAGGCAAATCATTGCATTGGGTGATTTCAGTAGAACTGCACAAAAAGATCAGATGGACAGATACTTATACTGCTGCTATGTACTCCAAAGTTCACTCAGACAAGCATCAATGTTGACAAGAAGTGCCTATATTCATTCGAGTATCAACTGGTGTCAACCAGTTGTCAAACTCCAAGTATAAGGAGAGTGAACGCTAAAAATATTGCTTGGCGCATAGCCGAGAAAAACACAGTCCAGTCTTTGGTCCCAACTTGTGCCTTTTGGTTATCGGCAGATATGGTAGCGAACTATATGGCATGGAGTCGAAAGATTCCAGACAAGTTGGTTGACGCGTATATTCATCTGGCACTTAATCAGTCTGCATGCCAGGGATGCTCCATTTCAGTTGAACTGCACACAAAAATTTGGGTGGTTCATTTTCTCAACCGCCTCCTTTCTCGTCTGCAATGTATAATTTTGGCGAGCTACAGGACCAAGATGGGCCATTAAACTAGTTGGATGAAAGTAGTGGCCAAGTTGCTCAAACCTCCCTCGGCACGAGGCCACTATTTGAGGATAAACCTACAAGCAAAGTTCAGATTGTCTGTGCTGCCTCTTATGTACTCGAAAGTTTACTCGTACAAGCATTAATTTTAGCAAGAAGTACCTCCGACTGAACACCATTTACCAGTCTGTACCCTAGGTAATTAAAGTTCGTCCATGGATCATATTGGCTGTGATCTCAATCATTTGGATGCATAAACATACTGAACATGTGTATATCTGAATCTTTTTGTGAATTATCTATGAATATTGTTGTGTGATCTATCAATCATTTGGATCCATAGACATGCTGAACTTGTGTATATATGAATATTTTGAGTTGTTGATAGTGAATGTTGGCTATGAATGTGAACGTGTCCTATGAACCTGAGTTTGATACGAATGTTTACCTTTTCTGTTGTACTTGTGTGTGAACTTGTTAGTATGCCTACTGTGGGGTATGTGACGTGTGGGTGTCAACGGCACACCTTCTTCCCGAGAAGAATTGCACCTGCTTTGTTAGGTTAGCAACGGCGCATCAACTCTTTTTAATCGTTTTGCTCTGTCTTGCCCCCTCCCACGCTCAACCCCTACCGTAATGTTTTCGGCCTCAAAACAAACATAGTACTGCATTGTTTTTGGGGCTTGATGAAAAATCGAGTGCTGGTTTCTGTAGGTTGGCCCGCCCAGCAAATGGGATGCTGGTCCACCACGGACTGGGAGGCTAAAAATACAAGTTGTATGGTGCAGAGGCAAGTAAAAAAACGCCATCAAGAGCCATCCACTGAAGAAGAAAAATCGCTCTTGATGTGCTTCTTCAGTCGTGCCGCCGGCCCCCTCTTTAATCCAGTTCGCTCAGGGATCTGGTATCATTTTTTTCCAGAGGGCGAACAAGTATCAGCTAGGCCTAGGTTTTGTATTTTAACATGTGTAGCCCACGACATACGGTGACAGTGGTTTCAACTTATTTTTTGAGGTCCATACCGGCCTATGGGCTTTTTCTTAAAGATCGGCAGCCCAATGTATTTTTTAACCACATTATATATATTTATATTATTACTATTATCGTATATTTTATAGAGGCTTATATATACATTATAAAAACATCCCATGTGTTATTAACTTATAAAAGTAAATGTTTAACAGAAGTTGGCAAGGAAAATCCTGGTTGTTTTTGACTCACAGGCAAGGAAAATCCTGGTAATTGCGTACAAAAGCTTGCGAAGATTTTAAGGAACAATGTAATAATAACTCGCTCATTTATATTTTGAGCAATAACTCGCTAATTTGTTAATTATGTATATAAAAAATGTGCCTCTCCAGTTTATTTTTTGATATTAATTGCTCCTTCTAACATAACATTATATATATAACAAGCCCAGCTAATTCGTGTATTTGAAGGAAGTGCAAATGGGCTGGGATTTCTTAGAAAATATAAATGGGCCGCATTGACGCAAAATGATTTGTTCACTCAGCCCAGCAAATGGACTGTACATTCTAGTAAACATGGGTTAAATATATGCCACATTTTTGCAGGCTGACATGTGGGCCAATAGGTCAAAGCCTACGCAGGGCGTTGTCAACTTGGTCAACAAATGATTATGACATCCACAACCATTGGATTTATATCCAACGGCCGACATGCACCTTCAATCTCTCGTCTTCTTCCTCCAGCGTTGCCAGGACCGCCTAGTCCGGCCTCCGGCGGCTAGCAGCTCTGCTTAGCACGCATTGCTGCGAAGCGCTACCCCACCGCCGGCCAGGCTATCCTCCACCCCTCCACACCTCCTGTTATTCTCCACCGACTGCAGCCCCACGCCGCACCAGAACCAGTTATAACCCTTCTCCTCCTCTCAATCTGCGACTCCACTGCCGCGTCTTCCCATCTCCGAGTCGTTCCCGTCCGGGGCCTCGCCACCGTCCATCGCCCCGCTGCGCTTGGTGCGGCGTGGTCAACAAACGAGAGTCATCGGAAGAGGACTGTACGTGGAGAGCCTGACGGCTGGGACCCACGAGGTCCATGGTCGCACGCAAGGAAAGTTCCTCCTTATTAAGCTGAAAAAAATGTTTCCTCCACCTGACAGCTGGGACCCACTGGCTATATCTTCACACGGAAGGAAGTGCCTCCTTGTTATGCGAAAAAAATTATTCCTCCCGTTGACAGCTGGGACCTGTCAGATTTGGTGGTTGACTTGTGGGCCTACTAAGCGGACGTGTACGCAGGGCTTTGTCAACTTAATCAACAAATGATTCTAGCAGCTGGACCGTTGGATGTTAATCCAACAACCGTGCTCCTTCTTCAACCACTGTTCTTGCTCCTGTGTCCCGTGGGCGGCACCGTAGTTGTGCTGCCGCGCACCCGAACCAGTCAATTTTCCCACTCCTCTCCATCTGCGACTCCACTGCCCCGTCTTCCCCATCTCCGCGTCGTTCCAGTCTGGGCCTCGTCGTCGTCCACCGGCCTTGGTGCGCTCGGCACGGTGTGGTCAACGTGGTCAACAACCGAGAGTCATCGGAAGATGACTGTACGTGAGAGGCTGATAGTGGGGACGCACCACGCCCATGGACGCATGCAAGCAATGGAACGCGGCGTGGTCAACGTGGTCAAGGAACGACTTCCATCGGAAGTGTACTGTACGTGGAGAGGCTGACAGCTGGGTCCACGGCCGCAGCAAGGAAGTGCCTCCTTATTACGCGGAAAATAATGATTCCTCCACCTGACAGCAGGGACCCATCGGACGGGCCACCGTATTTTGTGAAAAAAAAACATTTCCCCCCTGACTGCTGGGACCCACCGGACGGGCCACCGTATTTTGCGAAAAAACTTTCCCCCCGCTGTCAGCTCGGATCCACGGGAAGTGCCTCCTTATTACGCAGAAAAAAATGAATACTCCCCCTGCTAGCTGGGACCCACCTTGGTGGGAGGCTGACTTGTGGGCCTACTAAGTTGACGGGGACAGAGGGCTTTGTCAACTTAGTCAATATGAACGATTCTAGCTCCAGTGATCGTACGATGTCCATCCAACGGCCGTAGTGCTTCTTCAACCTCTGGGCTTCTTGCTCCAGCCGCCCAAACCAGCGCCGGTCGTGCCGCGTGCTCCTGCCTCCCGTGGCCGGCTGTGATGCCGCGGAGGCCTCACCACCCCCTAATACTCCCACCGCTGGCCAGGCCACCCCTCTACTCACCCACACCCCATGTTATTCTGCGGCGACGGCAGCCTCACACCACAGCCAAACCAGTAAACCCTCATACTCCTCTACGCGTGGCCATCCACTGCCGCGTCTTCCCCGACTCCGCGTCGTCCCCTTCCTAGGCCTCGCCGTCTTCCACCGCCCTGGTGCTCTCGGCACGGCGTGGTCAACGTGGTCAAGGAATGACTTCCATCGGAAGAGTACTGTACGTTGATAGGCTGACAGCTGGGTCCACGGCAGTCGCAAGGAATTGGCTCCTTATTACGCGCAAAATAATTATTCCTCCACCTGACAGCAGGGACCCACCGGACGGGCAACCGTATTTTGCGAAAAAAACTTTTCCCCCCTGACTGCTGGGACCTACCAGCTACATCTTCACACGCAAGAAAGTGCGTCCGGGCAAAAAAAAGACCAATTCGCCCTAGAATTTGATTGCAAATAGTTGCACAAGCATCCATACGTCATTTCTAAATTTCTTTGAAATTTGAAATGGGGATTTTTGAAACCCTAGCACCAAATGAATTCAACTAGGTTCAATAAAAAATATTTTCAATGAACCCAAATGCCCTTTAGAAAAATTCATGATTTTTTTATAAAGGTGAATACCTCTACCAAAAATGATGCACATATTTCTAGGCCATTCTGGATTTTTGAATTAAATCTTATTGTATTTGACTTTGGGCATTTAAATACTATAAATAATTTAAATGTTCAAATAATGTTGGAACTATTTTTGGGCCACTGAAATAATTCTGCAAGTGTCCATGAATATTTTCAGGATTTTAGGAAATGCCCTCGTATTTTACCTAAGCTCAAAACAACAGCAGAAAACTAGAAAATAGAAACAAAAGTAGAAAGACAGAGAGAGAAAGAAACCCACCCGGGCATTTTTACCTGGCAGCCCAACGACCGGCCCAGCCCACCCCTGGAGCACCAGTCATCCCCAACCTCCTGCCAGGAGGACTGGGGCGCGTGCTCGCTGCGCGCTGGCCACGTGCCGTGCCACCTCCTGCTTCATGCCGCTACCCCGATGTGCCTGGGGACGCCACGCAAGCCCCCCGACCCATCTGGCCCATCCACTCTCCCTCTCACCATCTCCTCGCTCGATCCCTGCCACAGCCGAGTGCTGCCGTCGCCGCCACTCGCTGTTACTGCGCCCACCGCCACAGCCTCGCCTCTCCGACGCGTCCAAGAGCATCGACGCGTCTCCCTCGTCCTCTCCGTCAAGCCACGAGACTCTGGACGCCCCGCACCGCCGTCGCCATCGCCGTCTTCAACCTCGGCCGCCCGAGATCACCGACGATCGCCCGTCTTCTCCGACGCCTTCCCCGAGCCGCAGAGCACCCCCACGACACCGCTGTGAGCTCCTTCACTGACCCCTCCCCCCCCCTCGTGGTCTCTGCCGTGCCGTAGCCCCGCTAGCCATCGCGCCCGCGAGTGTCCCGCCGCCGGCCATGTCGCTGCCGTGGCCAGGGCCACCGCAGATCGCACCTGCGCATGTCACTGCGCTTGGCAGCCTCCCAGAAGACTGATGTCTACTACGCAACCTTCTTCTTGTAGACGTTGTTGGGCCTCCAAGTGCAGAGGTTTGTAGGACAGTAGCAAATTTCCCTCAAGTGGATGACCTAAGGTTTATCAATCCGTGGGAGGCGTAGGTTGAAGATGGTCTCTCTCAAACAACCCTGCAACCAAATAACAAAGAGTCTCTTGTGTCCCCAACACACCTAATACAATGGTAAATTGTATAGGTGCACTAGTTCAGCGAAGAGATGGTGATACAAGCGCAATATGGATGGTAGATATAGGTTTTTGTAATCTGTAAATATAAAAAAGCAAGGTAACTAATGATAAAAGTGAGCACAAACGATATTGCAATGCGTTGAAACAAGGCCTAGGGTTCATACTTTCACTAGTGCAAGTTATCTCAACAATAATAACATAATTGGATCATATAACTATCCCTCAACATGCAACAAAGAGTCACTCCAAAGTCACTAATAGCGGAGAACAAATGAAGAGATTATGGTAGGGTACGAAAGCACATCAAAGTTATCCTTTCTGATCGATCTATTCAAGAGTCCGTACAAGAATAACACCTTAAGATACAAATCAACCAAAACCCTAATGTCACCTAGATACTCCAATGTCACCTCGCGTATCCGTGGGTATGATTATACGACATGCATCACACAATACCAGATTCATCTATTCAAACCAACACAAAGTACTTCAAAGAGTGCCCCAAAGTTTCTACCGGAGAGTCAAGACGAAAACGTGTGCCAACCCCTATGCATAAGTTCATGGAACTCGCAAGTTGATCACCAAAACATACATCAAGTAGATCACGTGATATCCCATTGTCACCATAGATAAGCACATGCAAGACATACATCAAGTGTTCTCAAATCCTTAAAGACTCAATCCAATAAGATAACTTCAAACGGAAAACTCAATCCATTACAAGAGAGTAGAGGGGGAGAAACATCATAAGATCCAACTATAATAGCAAAGCTCGCGATACATCAAGATCGTATCACCTCAAGAACACGAGAGAGAGAGAGAGAGAGAGATCAAACACATAGCTACTGGTACATACCCTCAGCCCCGAGGGTGAACTACTCCCTCCTCATCATGGAGAGCGCCGGGATGATGAAGATGGCCACCGGTGAAGGTTCCCCCATCCGGCAGGGTGCCGGAACAGGGTCCCGATTGGTTTTTGGTGGCTACAGAGGCTTGCGGCGGCGGAACTCCTGATCTATTCTGTTCCCCGCTGTTTTTAGGGTATATCGATATATATAGGCGAAAGAAGTCGGTAAGGGGAGCCACGAGGGGGCGACGAGGGTGGGGGGCGTGCCCAGTGGGGCAGGCGCGCCTCCCTGCCTCGTGGCCACCTCGAAGCTTCCTTGACTTCAACTCCAAGTCTCCTGGATCACGTTCGTTCCAATAATCACGCTCCCGAAGGTTTCATTTTGTTTGGACTCCATTTGATATTCCTTTTCTGCGAAACACTGAAACGAGGGAAAAAATAGAAACTAGTTGTCGGGGGTAACGACACCTATGGGATCACAAGAATCCCTACTACGGTTGCGGGGCGCAGGGTTGCAAGAAGAGCAGGATCAGTAGCCAGCACGAGGAGCGTTTACCCAGGTTCGGGCCGCGAGGATGCGTAAAACCCTAGTCCTGCTTTGGTGGGTGTATTTCAGAGAGTTCTTGAGCTCTCGAACTAGCTGTGGTGAGTGCATGGTTTGAAAGAGCCGAATCCTTCTCTAGTATGCCATGGGCCTCCTTTTATAGTCGAAAGGGGCTGCCACAGTGGCACACAGGAGGTGGAAAGGCGCACAGTGCCCTGAGCTTATCGCTCGTATTACAGGACAAGACGCATTTAATGCGTAGCTTAGGTGTCCCCCTGCTTTATCGGGGACGGGGGCGAGGCCCGTCCCGTCCGTCGCCGCTCCTCCTTGCTTCAACACGCACCTTGGCCAGCGATGCGTGCGGCGCCATGTAGGCAGGCAGGCAGCTGAGGTGGCACGGTGGTGGAGCCTTCATGAAGATTTGCATGCCGCCACGCAGGCGCTCGATGAGTTGGCCTGGGGGCTGCATGTTGCCACGCAGGTGCCCGCCCATCTGGTTGGGCTGGCAGCTACATGTGAACGATGGTGGAATCTTGGTTGGCGTGGGCCTGGCGGTGGCCCTGCTGGCGTCCTTGGTGAGGGCCTTGCCGGGTGGCCCGGCAAGGGTCTTGCCGTGTGGCCCGGCAAGGGTCTTGCCGTGGCGCGCTGTCGTCCCCGGCAAGGGCCTTGCCGGGGGTCTGGTGGCCTTCCTCGGCAAGGATCTTGCCGAGGATCGTCGTCTTCTAATCGTCATCGGATCTTGAATATGTCTTCACAAAGATCTGCATGCCACCACAGAGGTGCCTTCCCGAGCCCTGGCCCCATGTGGATGATGGCGTTGGGGACCGTGGGCTCAAGGGTGGCTCGCTCTGTTGGTGTAGGGCGAGCTGCCCCGGCAAGGGTCTTGCCAGGGCTGCTGAGGCTGCCCCGGCAAGGGTCTTATCGGGGGAGCCTGCTTCGTCCCTCTGCTCCTTGTGGTCTTGGCCTTGGCGTTGCTCTGATTATCTTGGGCTTCGGTCTTACCTTGGCTCACTTCCCATGTTCTGCCTGGTGTGACCGTGGGCGTGGCTCCGACTGCCCGTGCACAGGTAAAGGGGTACAAAAGCGTGCCCCTCTTTTTGTACACCGACAGAAGCCCCCAAGCCTGGGCCACACATAAGCGCGACACGTTGTTGGGCCAGGCCCAAAACGGTGCACGGGCAGGCGGGGCGGTTTTTACCGTGGTAAGACTTTTCGTGCGCTGCGCTTCCCACGACCCGTGCGCGCGGCCTGGCGTGGAGGGGTGTGCGTGACGTGGGTGGCATGCGTGGGGCGGTTTTCACACGCATGCGTCACATCGCAGTAAATGGGCAGCGCGACCCGCGGCTTCCCCATAAAAAGGGATAACCGCGGGCGCACTGTTCCTTTTACCCTTCGCGCAACCCCAGTCTCGGAAACCTCCGCTTGCCTTCCTCTTCTTCTCCAAGCTTCGTTCCTACTCGCCGCCGTTGCGCTTCCGCCGCCCTCTATCCTGCCCTCCTCCCCCAGCTGCCATGGCGCCAAAATCCACAAAGGGCAAGGCAGTGCCAAGGACGCCGGAGCCGTGGAGCCGCTGGAGAGTGCGATGCCGGTGCAGCGGATGTTGTCCGCCTTCTTCCTCTTGACAGTTGATGTGTTCGAGCTTCGGGAC